>NC_036247.1:472763-509936 GCF_002742605.1 Olea europaea var. sylvestris
ATAAGATGAAGATATGTCCTCAATCTCGTTCTATTCCTTCGATTGAGAAACTGACAGGCCCAATGTGCCCTTCAGTAGTGCCTCGAATAAATGAGGTGGCCCCCTCGGATCAGCGTAAGATCAGGAACGGAGATGTTGAGTCGAGGAACTTTATCTCTTTCATCTCCATCTCAAAAAGATGTTATTAGCTTATTCCAAAGTAATTGAAAGTCCCACTCCTAGCTACTTGAATACCAGGAAATCGAAAATGCAGAGAATCGTTCGCGCGTATAACATATGATTTTCTCGATGGAAATTGAATACGAATTAAGCCACGGAGCGGTAACTAGAACAAGGAAGCTATTGGCTTTGAGGCCTAAGGACTGCTAATGAGAGTCTTCCTCGCCATGTGAAAAGATCTTTATTTATGTTCGAAATCACCCATTATGGACTTCGATTATCTAATCGATAAGATCGTCCGCTGAAGGCTAGAGATCAGACCCTTCGTCACAAAGAACGTATTTATCCACAACCCGGATAGTTCACTTTCGAACATCAACAACCTAAAAGGCAACATCTAGCCAGCGACTTCCTTGCCTGACTTCTCTGTTAATAAAATGGATCTCTCGCCCTTAGCCTGAGCCTACTCTTCTTCATGTGAAAATGCCCCATCTCTTATTTTGTGCTCGTGGATATCTGAACTATTGGCATTTGCCTTCTGTCTCTCTGTTTATTCGCACAGTGCCTAGTCAACTGAAGATTTATACATCTAGCTATCTCTAGCTTTCCCCTCTCGTCTATATCTAGTATATAAAAAGTAGCCTAGCCTCGTCTAGATACACCAGTGCTAGAAGAAGAAGGCTCTAATAAGACCTATCGTAATTTAATAGATCAATAGGGATATCTTCTTAACACAATACTGGAATACTGAGATCATCAAATCAAGGAGCTTTCTTTCGATAGTGAACAAGCCTTAATCTCTTTCATTACAAGATTGGAATTGAATCAAGATGATTGATCCTCTTGCCATTGATCGGGTGAGATCGTGATGGTAAATGGCCATTGAATGGATTTCACTAATAGATATAATGAGATCAGACTTAATCGATCAAGATCACCTACTATTAGGAAAAAAAATGGTTTATTTGTTTTCCCATATGATGAGCTAAAATAATTTAATGATTGAAAGGAGACTGATCAACGCTGTGTGACAACTACTTGTGGTCTTCCTAACAAACGAATCCAGGTTATACAGTTTGGTCTTTGATGGCTCGGATCGGCTAAGTCCATTGATCTGGTAGGCTAGGCTAGGCTAAGAGATCGAAAAAGATGGGCTAGGATGGGGTCAGAAGGTGGTCCCTGCAATCATACCTCTCTTCATCTAATAGCACAGGACGGTGGGCAAGAATCAGACTATGGAGAAGGTTTGTTTTTTCAATGATCAATCAGAAGAGATATACTAATAGTAGGAATGTAAAATGAACTAGACAACATTATCGTATGGGGACAAAATTATACAAACCCCATACTTTCCCCCTTTAGTACAGATTAATTGACTGTTAGTGTTTACAAGAACTTAATCCAAATCTAGATGCGTAAATTGTATCACTTTTTATAATTTCATTACCTCATGCACACTCCTAAATATATGCCTCTGTTTTTCCAATTTGATGCTTAATTAGTTAATTACTATTGTTTGATTATCAGATTGCGTAGAATTGGGAGGAAATGAAGATGAATTATACTACTCTTCTGCTGACTATAGTTCTAGCTCCAGTCTTTTCCTACTGTGCAATTTCGAATTCAGTGGTAAATTTTGTGGTGCTGAAAATATTCGATGAGATAAAAGTTGTTTTATGAGAATTAATTAATGATGCTAGTTATTAATGTAGAAATAGTATTTGTTATTGGTAGGTTAATGGACCTTCAAAAGCTGTTTCAGATACGAAAATACCATCAATTTTAAAAGTTAATGAGAGTGACGGCGTGGATAAGAAAGTAGACATGGTAAAGAAGGGTGCGGCTGTCAATTTAAACAAAGATGATTCGAGTAAGCAGCTGGAGCCCAAAAACGAGGGAAAGAAGGTGAATGATGGTGATTCAAGAGATGACAAAAAGGATAATAAGGGATTGGACTCCAAGTCTAAAGAGGGGAGCTTGTCTCCACCAAGAGAAAAATGTGACCCTTCATCAAATAGTTACACAGATGATGATAAGATATTGATTGCTTGTTTGAGAGTTCCGGGCGATGGTACGCATTTCAAGTTCTTTAATAATTGTTGTTTTTGCTGTTTATGGATTGATGGTTGATCTTTGTTCACTGATTGAATTGCTTCTCATGTCTATCTTGAAATAATCTGTGCATATGTATTTTTGTATATGCTAAACGAATCATATTAGTTCATTTCTTTAATAACTCAAACAAAATAATAATAAAAATAAAAAAAATAAAAAGAAGAAGAAGAAGAAGAAGAAGCAAGGATGGCCTATTGGACATTTAAGGCCTCTGCATATCCCAAGCATGCATTATAGGGAGAGAACATCATGTGAGGCTTGTTATACTTATAATAAGATTGTACTGGGATACGCATTTAGATTATATTGGCAATAATCCAGCAAAAGTAGGATAGTTTAGAGGAAGGCTGAATAGATAGCGTTTCCTATTGCTTAATAATAAATTAGTACGTGGTTGACCGGCTCTAGTAAGACTTTGTCTAAGGCCACGTGTAGTCAATGCTATTTGTTCTTGAAGAAGAGTGTAGTTGGATAATGCTCTTCAAAGTCATTCTGTTTTAACACCATACTTCATATGATTGCAAATAAAGCATTCTGATAGAAATGCCATTTCTATCTTCAGATGAAAGTTCTTCATTTAGCTGATCTGAGTTGTTAATTACCAGAAATGATTGAACTCGTTCTTATATTATGACTGAACTTGTCCTCGTTTCATTTTATATTCAGTGGATTTTATTATTAATATTTTAGTGACTAATTTATGTTTGATGAGATCACAATTTTTTACTCTTGATACCCTAGATTCTCTGGTTCTTTTACTTTTAATTCAAAATGAAGGAAAAGGCCTTGTTAGGGTTGCTATTTCGGTTCCTGATTTTGTTCAACTTGAGAAAAAGGGAAAAAAAATTGGAGGTGAGACACAGAAGAATGTACTCCAAAATTAGAGACAGAGATGTTGGAAGATGAGAATGTTAAACAATCCAAAAGAAAATAAAGAAAAAGGAGGAGGTTAGGGTTTCATTGATACTACATTAATTAATTGAATGCTAAAAGATGGTTTAACTTAAATACAAAGAGAATATATATAGTCTAAACAAAGGAAACTAAAAAGGACTATTCTACCCTTAATAATTAATAAATAATTATATATTTCTTAACATCTCCTCTCAAACTCACGATGCGGCAGCTACAAGCATCGAGAGTTTGCCAACTAGAAAGCGAAATCGAGAAATAGAATGCGACATGGTAAAAAAATCTGCAAGCTGCAAAGAAGAAGAAACAAAGGGCAAAGTAATTGTGCCATGCTTGAGATGATGACGAGTAAGATGACAATCGATTTCAATGTGCTTAGTTCGTTCATGAAAAATCGAGTTGTGAGCAATCTGAATAGAACTTTGGTTGTCACAATACATAGGAGTGGGATGAGAAAGAAAAACTCCCATATCTACAAGTAACCAACGTAACCAAACAATCTCTTTAGTAGTAGATGCCATAGCACGATATTCTGCTTCGGTGGAAGATTGAGAAACAATAGATTGTTTCTTGCTTTTCCAAGAAATAAGAGAATCGCCCAAAAAGATACAGAAACCAGTAACAGACTTGCGATCTGTGGGATCACTACCATGATCAGCATCAGAGTATGCACGCAGCTCCAAGGAGGAGGTGGATGGAAGTAACAGACTCTGAAAGACTGTACCCCGAAGATATCGCAAAATGCGAAGAACAGCTGCCCAATGAACTGTAGTGGGAGAAGCAACAAATTGACTAACAATATGAACAGCATATGCAATATCTGGATGAGTAATAGTGAGATATACCAAGCTCCCAACAATAGTACGGTATAAAGTAGGATCTGACAAAGGGAAACCGTCAGAAGAAGAATACTTCGCGTTAACCTCAATTGGAGTATCAACAATCTTATTATCAGTAAGTCTTGCCCGCTCAAGAATCTCTGCAACATATTTCAACTGAGAAAGAAGATAACCTCTGGGTGAGAAGGCTATCTCAATACCCAAGAAATATCGTAGAGAACCCAAATCTTTCATTTCAAACTGTCTAGCTAACTCTGTCTTCAAAACTAAAATACCATCAATATCATCACCAGTAATAATCATGTCATCAACATATAAAGAGAGAATGATACGACATGCATCAGTGCTCTTAACAAAAAGAGCAGAATCATGATTACTAGTAGCAAATCCAAGGGAAGAGATCACAACAGAAAATTTCTCAAACCAAGCACGAGGTGCTTGTTTGAGACCATACAACGCTTTCTTGAGCTTGTAAACATACCCAGAATCATGTGAAACACCAGGAGGGGGTGCCACATAAACCTCTTCTTGAAGATCTCCATTCAGGAAGGCATTTTTAACATCAAATTGAGAGATACGCCACTGACGAACCGAAGCTACTGCAATAAGAGTACGAATAGTAATCATTTTTGCAACAGGAGCAAATGTCTCATCATAATCCATACCACACTGTTGAGAGTATCCCTTTGCAACCAACCTAGCTTTGTATCGCTCAATTGACCCATCAGAATTAGTCTTGATCTTATACACCCAACGACAACCAACAACACTCTTACCAGAAGGTAAAGGAACCAAATCCCAAGTACCAGTCTTTTGCAAAGCAGAAAGTTCGTCATCCATAGCTTGCTGCCAAAGAGGATCAAGAATTGCCTCTTTATAGGAAGAGGGCTCAGAGAGACAATGAATAGAAGCTAAAAAGGTAGAAAATGATGAAGAATAACAAGAATAAGCAAAATCTGGTAACTTTGTAGACTTACGAATGCGTATGGATTGACATAGAGGCGGATCCACAATCTCAGATGGAGCTTGAGGGACCGTAGGAGAAGAGAACGCTTCAGGTGTGCCGGAGAGTAAAATGTCAGTACCTGCGGAATGATTAGTACGAGTTGGTTGTAAAGACAACGGGGTAGGAACATGAGAATGAACATTTGAAGTAGTAGGCTCCTGAGAAGACAAACTATCAGGATTGTCAGAAAAAGGATCTATACGAATAAGATCAGATCTAGTCAGACTATGAGTAGTGGATGGAATAGAAAAGAAAGGTATATGCTCGAGAAAAACAACATGACGAGACACATAAAGTTTTTGAGTTATTGGATCAAAACAACGATACCCCTTTTTACCTTCACCATAACCAAGAAAAACACAAATTGCAGATCGAGATGACAACTTGTTGTGTTCTACATGAGGACGAAGAACGAAACAAGTACAACCAAAAACTCTAAAGAGAGAATAATCAGGGATATACCCATACAACTTTTCGAAAAGAGAAAACCCTGAAATATGAGAAGATAGAATTGTATTAATCAAACCTACAGCAGTAAGAACAGCTTCACCCCAAAACACACTAGGGACAGATGCAGACAACAAGAGAGAACGAGCAGTTTCAACAATGTGCCTATGTTTTCTTTCAGCAACACCATTTTGCTCAGGAGTATCTGTACACGAAGTTTGGTGAATAGTTCCATCTAAAGCAAGCAGCTCACAAAATTTATTAGAAGTGTATTCCCCACCCAAATCACACCTAAAACATTTTATAACAGCAGAATGTTGAGTTTTAACAAGAGCACGAAAGGCTAAGTATATCTCAAAAAATTCAGAACGATGTTTCATTAAATAAACCTAACAATAACGAGTGTGATCATCAACAAAAGAAACATAATATCGAGACCCTCCTTTTGTGGCAACAGGAGAAGGCCCCCATATATTAGAATGAATTAAATCAAATGGGGAAGAAGAAACAGAAATACTTCGATTAAAAGGTAAAACTGAAAATTTTGCCAATTTGCATCCACTACAATCAGAAATATCACAAGGGTGTAAATTTCCTAAAACCCCTGTAGAAGCTAAAAATCTCAAACGAGACGACGAAACATGACCTAGACGAGAATGCCATAAATAAAAACTAGAAGAAGAAGGACTCAAACGAAACGAAGACAAATCAACACTAGTAGCGGCAGCAGCAACTGGCACTTTTAGCTCATCCAAAATATATAGTCCACCCTTCCTACGGCCTGTCCCAATCAGCTTCTGAGACTGCAGATCCTGCTCATAACAAGAAGAAGAGGAAAATGTGACTAAATTACCAGAATCACATAACTGACCAAGGGAAGCAAGATTTAATGTGAGATTCGAAATATGATAAATATTAGGGAGGGACAAGTGAGGTGTGACAACAGAACCAACACTTGCTAATGGCATAGGAGTGCCATCAGCAGTCATGACAGCAATAGAGGACGAAGGGGACACAGAAGCAAAAGACGAAGAATTTGGAGATATATGATGTGAAGCACCAGAATCCAAGACCCATACAAAATGTGACATACCTGAAGAACTATGAGGCAACTGACCTATGGAAGAAGCAGACATAGCTTGAGGTTGTAAGGAGAGAAACTTCTGAAATTGCTCAACCAAAGTACTAGGATCAGTGATAGGATCTGATGAAGCTACTGCTGCAGCATTAGATTGTGGTGGTCTATGAGTATTAGATCGTGATTGGTTGCCAGGCTTCCAAGCTTGAGATTGCTGCTGTAATTGATTCGACCGTCTCAACTTAGGACACTGAGCCTTCCAATGACCTTTATACTTACAGAAACTGCACTCGTCAAAGGCAACCCTTGTGTAAGGCTTATTTTGATTATTAGAGGATGGCTTAGAAGACACTGCTAATACAGAAAGCTTAGAAGCAGAAAGAATTCCATTTTCAGCATAAGACTTAAGACGTATTTCTTTAGCCAATAACTCACTGACAACTGAGTCAACAGAAGGAAGTGGAGAACGATGCAAAATTGAACCTCTGAGTCCTTCAAAATCACTGCAAAGTGCCGTTAAAAATTGTACCAACCGTTGCTGCTCTCCATAAGTAATATAGGCAGCACATGCCTTTAATTCTGTCAATTCTGTAAGGGCCAATTGATCCCAAAGATCTGTCATAGCAGAATAAAATTCCTGAACACTCATATTATTTTGATGAAGAGCTCGTATATCATTCTCCAATTGATACTGTTTTGAAAAATTTGACTGAGTGAATAATCTTTGCAGATGATCCCAAACCTCCTTTGCTGTCTCATACTTCGCCAACTCTCTACCTATGGAATGCTCCACAGAGTTGTTAACAGAGAAAATGTAGAAAAGGACAATGAATAGGGAGAAAGAGCTGGCAAAGAGAGAGATATAGAGTAAATACTATTATTCAATCCAGACTTGTACTGTGTTCCCGGATGTACCTAATTCCCCAGGTAGCACCACGAACAGCGACCTCAAACTATGAATTCGGTTTGCCCCAATGTTTCTATTCCATTCATTCCCACCTAAGGAAATTGCTTAATAAGCATTCAGAATAACTACCAAGACAACTGACTACATATGGTAAGATTTTTTCATATTATATTTTATTGTGTAGATGCTGAAAATAATTTAACTCTGGGCCTTCCATGAGAATTCAATTGTGGCATGGCTTTTTAAAGTGAAGGTTTAAGCCAATTTTGATGATGGTCAGGAGTTCGATCTTGTTGGAACTTTGAATATTACCATTAGACCAAGTTTTCTTTATAATTATAATTTTGTTTGCTGTCAACCATGCAGCAATGTTACCCATTGAAATGAGCAAAATAAGAACAAGACCAACAAATGTTTGGTTTGACATGACAAGTTGAAACAACTGCTAATACTGCACTTACGGAGTTAATTGTTCCAGTAGTCACTGAACTTAGATCCATATTTTTTATTGATCACTGAAATTTAAAATGTCGAGTTTTGGTCATTGAATTTAGGTCCATGTCTTCGATTGCTCATTAAAGCTTAAAATATCGAGTTTTGGCCATTGAACTTTGAAAAATGTTGTACATTACTTACTGAACTTTAAAAAATGCTGTAAATTACCTACTGTAAACTCGATATTTTTCAAAGTTCAACAATTATGCTAGTGAGTAACGTACGGCATGTTCCAAAGTTTAGTGGTCAAAACTCAACATTTTAAATTTCAGTGAGCAATCTAAAACATTGACCTAAGTTAGGTGGGCAATCAAAGACATTGATCTAAGTTCAATGATCAAAACTCAACATTTTAAATTTCAGTGACCAATCAAAAATATTAACCTAATTTCAGTGATCATTGGAACTATTAACTCGCACTTTGTGCTATTACGTTTTGGGTTATTAATCTACGGCACATTTCCATGTATGATGTTTTCTAAAACTATGTGCCAGCAGTTGTTCATCAGGTAAAGATGACATTGATCCTCTAAAAATATTTACCGACAAGACGATGATCAATAGCACAACATTTTTAGAAATGAGTTTAAGTAGCAAAGTTTTTATATGATGTACAACCACTCATACATGGTTTTTGAAACTATATATGGCCACATTTGTGCTGATACTTCACCTTGCAAGTTATTGCAAGTCAGTTCAGTAGTACGTTACTGTATTTGTTTTGAAGGACCTGTGGAAGTCGTGCTATGGTCAAATCCACGATTCTTACATTGTATGTTGCACGTACATTGAAGCCCCTTGGGCTCTTGGACTCATAATCATTGGGTTCCTGATCACGATCTTGGAATGTTACTATAGTAATATCCTTATCGTAACAATGATTCAACTTTCTGTGAATGTTATAAATAGCATTAATGAATGTTTGATTAGCTTTTCATAGAAAAATGTAATTTTAGCCCTTGTTTGAGTCCCATTTTAAGGTAAATAATGCATTTTTAAATAGTGATTGATGGAGAATGTGTGGTTAAAAATTAAGAAAAAGTTTTGAATTTGCGTGTATATTATTTTATTGAAAAATATGCGGTTAAAAATGAATTCTGAAAAAATGAATTTTTAGAAGAATAAGGCTCAAACAAGAGCCTAGTTTGATATTCAAGATATGGTGCTACCTTGAAGCAATGGATATTTAAATGAACATTGGCCTTTGTTGATTTAACCTTTTTCTATGGACGTTTATGTAGTCATTGACCTTGACTGTATCATTTGTTGATTATTTAAGTATGTTTTGCAATCACAATGATGCCACCTGCTGTCTTTTATTTGTTTGTTAGCTTGTGTTCATAATTGATATGATAAGAAATGATAAGTTATTATTGGGTAGGTTATGGCAACAGTGTCATTGTAAAATTCCAGAGCTTTTATTTTTAATACCTTATAATGTTTTGATTAAAGATAATTTTTTTGTCATGCAGGTCAGGGTTTCCATCAAAAGTGCAGGAAGTAGTGATTTCATCATCTTCACAACGGGGCATGGTAACTTTAGTCTCGATTTTAGGGATCAAATCGGTAGGAAAAACTTCGATAGCACCTCACAGTTCAGTTATATCAATCACTTCCAACGAACTACCTCCATTGGATTTGTGTTTTCGGCTGCATTAGTAATACTGTCAGCCTGGTCATGCACCAAATTCTTGAGGTGGCATTTTGTGAGGAATCCTAGATACCAAAAGCTAGAAATGGAGTTGCCAGTTTCCCATGGGAGCAAAGTTCAGTCGGAATCAAATGAAGGTTGGGACAACGGTTGGGGAGATAGTTGGGAAGATGAGGAAGCATCGAAAATACCATCATTGCCCCTCACTCCAAGTCTATCATCCAAAGGCATTGCCTCAAGAAGGTTTAGCAGGGAAGGTTGAAATGATTAGCTGCACAAAGTTACAAAATAGGTAAAACGCTCATGCGTTACTTGAAAGAAGTAATTACACTCAGCAAGTGGAGTTGTTCGATTGGTATGTGCTATACATTTTAACAAAAGGAACGCTACTCTAAATGTAGCAAAAAAGTCACGAGCTTAAAATATTTGTTCAAACTCGACTCCTTAATGTAAAAAATAATCTCGAACATAAATTGAACTTGAACTAATCTCTGGCTCTTGGAGTATGTTTATAGATGTAGCTACTTAATTGCTTGTTGTGACACTTAAGTTTAATCTTGATTTGACCTATCTTGGTAGGCATTGACATAGACCATTTATCAATAGAATTGTTTATTTATTTATTAATATTAACATTCCCAAAAAGCAAAATAGAAAAGAAGAACATGTGTTGTGTTTTTGACAAAGTATCAAGAAGCATGTGAATTGAAGCTCCACCCTTTGCCACGTTTCAGTTTATGATTGGATGCACGTGGATTTTTTTTTTTTTATGGGTTGTTGGTTGGAGGGTCCACCCTGGACCACCGTACTTTGCAATAGCTCTCACAAATCGGTAGAACCAGCACCATTTTTCCTTGTTCTAGGATTCAACCGCCATGTAAACCCCAATTAACTTAATAAATGAGAAAATTACTAATCACGTCTCACGTCCTAATTTTTTGAATCAATTCTTAGCATTTTGAAATCCACTATTGCAATCGTCTTATGCTTCAAAAAACATGTCATGAAATACTTTGGCTTAGAAGTGTCTTTCTACTTGACATCTTTCTTTATATAACTAAACACAGAGGTTACTTGACATGGAGATATTGAAGTACCACATATCATAAATTGAAATTTTGATGGGGATTAAAATTTAGAATTTTATTAAAGGCAAAGTCATATTTCATGGATTCACATTTTTTCAACTATACATTTTTTTCAAATTTATTAAAAATTTAATTTTGATTCTCGCCAAAGAGGAACGAGGTAACTAATAATATACTGTTCAGACTTACGTAAGAAAGTTAATGAAAATTCTAAAATTTAATCAAATTTTCATTTTTCAACATAAACTCATCACTAGAGCCCATTTGAGTCATTTTTCCAAAAATGTATTTTGGAATAGTATTTTGACGGAGAATGTGTGTTTAAATTTTCCCCATTCATCTCATTCATTTGGGCACCTATGTTCCCCCCTTCTTTCATTCTCCATTTTCGCCTTTCCATACTCACACTCCGCTCAGCTGCCATTTTTCAGTCTTCAGCCTCCCACCACCTCTGAAGTTTCGACCATTTGGCCAGCTCCGATATCTCGAACATTTGGCCACATTTGCTTTCGTCGCACCATTAATATCTCCAAACATTTGGCCACCTTCACTTCTGTCGTAGCTCCGACCTCCAGCCATCGTCGCTTGTTTGGTTGAAGATGACAAGAAAAGGTAAATTTTGAAATTTATTTTTATTCTTTGGTTGAATGACATAAAATCCACTTTCATGGGAGCATGATACTGAGCAGCATGATTTAGGAAGGATTTTTTTTTTTTTTTGGAGAAGAATTTGCAAAGAAATAAACACTACTAGTACCACACATTGATCTAGTAGTGGAGAATAGACACATAAGTGAAAAGAAAATGTTATAAGTACATAGAAGCTGCTCTTCTAGAAAAGGAACTCATAAGAAGCCAAATTTTTAAATGTTATAAATTACTGTAATTGAAGGTGTTGCATCAATTTTAAAGTAGTTCACTGGAAGAGAGCTATAAATAACTTTTCAAATGGCTTTTTGTTGTAGGAAAAGAAATTTCGGATGACTCAAAGCCGTTATGTTGACGGAGTCCAATGACGAGAATGTTATCCATAATATAAAATTATTGGGCGACGGCTTGTGGAGTTCGACTACGAGAATGTTATCGACGATACGAAATCATTGGGTTATGGTACAACACGAGCGGATGGAGCAATTGTGCCTGAGGTTTTGAGTTTTAAAAAATATACGCATATGACTTGGATTTTCCAGTGATAAAGAGAAATTCAAATAATAATGATGATGGAGTTTTGTAATATGTGCTACAAGCTAGATATAAAGTCAGACTGACTGCATGTTCAAATATTCATGGAATATAGAGAATTAACACAGTACACCTCGATCAAAATCAGAGTACAAGTCCTTTGAAGTCCAGATTGTATCGATGCAACAAAGAATTAAGTGCTCCGGTGATACTACTGCTTGAAGTAAATGATATTGTAAAAATATAGCTGCACAAAAGTTACAACTCTGCAATTGTCGAAACAGGTGGATATGAGAGTATGACCTGTGTGGAGAATGATTGTCGAAACTATGTTGAACAAGTTACGAGCTTAAGACTTGGAGAAGGCGACGGTAAAGTAATATAATCATACTTTTCGACTATATAAGCACGGTGCTCCGGGGTCTACTTCAGTATAGATTTGGATGAAGAATTGCATCTGAAAATGTTTTCTAGATAGGTAGGCATGTATGGAGTTTGGCGATATTGTCACATTCGATACCACATGCCTAACAAACAATTTATGATATGCTGTTTGCCCATTTTGTTGGAGTAAATCATCATGGATAGTCGACACTCCTCGAATGTTATCTTATATCAAATGAGGATACTGATACATTTGTGTGACGTTTTCGGACATAGGTGTAGTGCATGAACAACCAAACTTCCAATAGGATAATTACTGATTAAGATAGGGCAATGCAAAATGCAATTCAAATCGTGTTCTCCAATAAGAAACATATGTGGTATTAGTGACACATATTGAAAAAGTTGCCAAAAAAGTTCGGATTTCAAAATTATAAAGCTTCAATATTCTCTACTATGAATGAATTGGTGTATGATTCTCAATTTGTTGAAAATTTTGAAGAAGGTTGGCTAGTGATAATTAAAACTTGTAATTTCTAGGATAATGAATGATTGTTAGGTTTTTACGATAATAGATCCTGCTATTTAATAACCACTTTCTGGTCAGAGATGTCAACAACTGAACGAAGTGAGAGTATTGATGCATTTTTCGATGAGTATGTTCATTCGAAGACCTTCTTGAAGCAATTTGTTAAACATTATGAACGAGCATTGAAAAATAAGGTTGAGAAGGAGTTTCAAGCAGATTTCAAGTCTTTTTTGCAATTGATACCTTGTGCAACAATCTATGAAATGGAGAAGTAATTTCAAGCAGTGTTCACAATTTTGAAATTCAAGAGGAGTTCGTTGGAAAAGATTATTGTGACCTCATATCTGTTAACGAATGATGTTTTGGGACGACGTACGAGATGGTCTAAGATGTCATACATGACTATCATTGTAGAAAAACATTTGTTGTCTCATTATTGAGGGACAATTATGAAATTATGTACCGATGCCACTTATTTGAGTTGCGAAAAATTCTATGTAGGCTGTGATCGCAGTACTAATGCGCAATGACGTCAAATCACTACCGGATAAATATATTTTACGAAGATGGCAGAGAGATATTATCAGATCCCACACGAAGGTTGTAGTGAACTACAATAGGTTGGTTAGTACCTCTGCATAGTTGGCATATGACCAAGATGGTCAAATCATTTGCTACGTTGGCAAATCACTTGTGATGATGATGTGAAAACTGGTTCTGTATTGGAATTAATCAAAGTTTAATGTAAATTGATAGCAATGTCTAAGTCAAGTTGCGAAAATAATATCCTGTCCAACCATACTAATCATTTAGCATCTGAGTGTGTAGCATCACGGGACACTGGTAGTGAATACAATAACGTACGGGATTCAAAATGGGCAACAAGAAAGTACGATACTGAAAAACATCCGATTAGAAGAAGTCCGTATTGGAATTGAATTCAAATAAATTGAAAGTATGTTATATTATTTCGATAGCTTATCGATTTTTTTTACCGTGTACAAATACAAAGAAAGTATAATTTTAATACGTCATAATGCGGGCATGTTGCAGTTCAATTGAAGGGAAGGAACCCAAAGCATGTAAAAGTAATCTTTGAGATAGTGCAACAATGTTTCAGACAACTCAACAAACATAATATAAGATGCCGGTACCATTATTATATTCACAACTCCTAATAGTTAGTGTGTCTATATATATAATTAAATTTCATAAGATACATATGATTGATAAATTAAACATTTTTCCATGCAGGGTGCAAACCAATGCCTAACTTTTACACAATATTTACAATCATCTAGTTTTCAATCCGCCTAGATGATCAATATAATGATGGGTTCGTTCTAAATAATTTTAATCATCATCGTGTACAATATATCATGCAATGCCTTACTACGTTCCATATTTGCTTGACAACAATGGTGCAAGTTCATGATATTGGAATAACGAACAATGAAATAGATATCTGGTAAATACAAATTATTATGAACCTATCAATTATTCTGATCATTTGGTGTCAACTTATCTTCTTTTTTCTATAGCTATACAAATGGCAAATGTACATGGAAAATCAAACAAGTGCCATATGAAGTAGGAGAGCCTTTGAGTTTAAAGCTTGTATTGGTATTCTAATTCGATTAACGAATAATCAATTAGTTGTGGGGATGTACTGAAAGTAATATAAATGCCGTCATGGATATTGTGTTGAAATAACTTCTGAACTAGAAAAGAAATTGTTATGCCATTTGTTCTACATGTTTGCTATGAGATATTTTACAATTAGTTATCGTTGCAGGCACAAAGCCAATAGGCATATTTTAAATACAATCTTATTTCCCTTGATATTATACATTCATTGATTGGCAAGTCCAAGCCATTCACATTGCATAAAAATAGACAACAATATCATATAGACAATGGAAATCGAGTTTTCATACGACTACAATTACAAAAGCAAATTACTTAAGTAGTACATCCCATGAAACTACTAATCCATAAAATACATAACTAAAATAAAGTCATTAAATTAACCTCTACAACTCATTCATGTCCCTTTCCTTTCTTATCCCCTTCCACATTTGCTCTTCCTTCGCGTATTGTCACGTTAATAGAAATCTCCACATCCTATTGATCAAATAATCAATAACGAGATTCAAACATGGCAGATAGATCTTTAGCTCCTTCATTCTTCATGTGATTGTTCGAAATAATGCTAATTGCACTTGATTCACCACTTGTTTCACCATCTCCGACCTACTCCCAATATCTATATTTTGCATTACCAGTATTAAATAATCTACCTTTATTCATACTCTCTTTATCCAACTCAAAACATTTGACGAATGCATGTTGGTACTATGGGCAAAAGTTTTTCTCCAGACACAACAAAAAAAAATACCCCTTTTGTCTCCAACTATGACATACTCCCTGATTCTTTCCTACCATTGTAAGCTAGGAATAAACCACAGTAGATCGAATGTCAACCTTTAAGATAGAGTGAATTGCCACTTGAAACCATAACTCTACATTAATCAAACAACAAACACATGCGTAATTATAGTAATTCCAATTTCCACTCCATTGAAGCTACAAATTAAACTGAATGTCAACCTTAAAAACAGATTCGAATTTCACAGCAAAATGCCACTTCAAAACATGAATCTACATTAATCAAAATACGAACACAAAACTAGAATTATTGTCATTCCATTTACCTTTCCATTCAAGCTACCAAAAAACTGACTATCAATCTTAATTTAATTAAAATGATTAAATGACATATTTAAACCGTTAAAGATACAGGAGAATCAAATTATAAATTCATCCCACGACACCCCACTACCAACATCACCTTCCTTTGTCATAAAATCTAGCACCATCACCATCCCAATAGATTCGTATTTGGTCATAAAATATACCAAAGCAAATTTATTGTGTTTACATGCTACAATATTGATTTCTTGCAACCAAATCCACGCCCATCTAAACCTAACAACAAACTTACTTCTGCTTGCTATAAATTTTGTTGGAGAAGATGGGACCCATCGCCAAACAACTCACGAATGCCTTTGAAGATTATTCTGGCGTAGCTGGGTAACTGTGTTAGACAAAGATGAGGTTCGGCTCTTCTAGAGCGGCAAGAGAAACAATGTAGAGATGCCTTTTGTTGTGGCAACATTGGATGGTTTGAGAGATTTGGTGCTAGCATTGGAGGGTTTGCGAGATTTGGGGAAAACCAAACGGTTGTGGGATTATATGGGTTGGTTACTGGGTATTGGAAGGTGACAAAACTGCTGAATTAGAAAGACAGCAGACTCAGTAACACAGTCAGCAAAGGAAGGACACATTGGAAATTAACCACTATACAACAATAACAGAATAAGAACTCTCTAGAGAAGGAAGAGAAATTCAGTATTAGTTAAAGAATTTGTTTTGTAAATCTGTATTGCATGTAAATATTCTTCTAGAATAGTCTTTGGCATATATATATACACATACCTCTGTACAGCTTACGGTGTGAGAAATCAACACAATTTAATTTCAATTTTCTTCAATCATTCAGCCAATTCTCCTTATCTTATCTTTATATTTCTGAAATGGTATTAGAGCCTGTTTTGGAGGATTTCGATGCTGGAAATATAAACACAGATCAAATCCAAACCCAAAATTCAAATGTTAATCAGTCTGGTAATCCATCAAATATTGTAAATCATGATCCTACCCAACCAAACAGTCCATATTTTATTGGGAGCAATGACAACACTGGAGCCATGCTTGTTACTCATACTTTGGATGCTAATAACTATCACTCATGGGCTCGTTCATTGAAGAGGGCATTACGAATCAAAAACAAGTTAGCATTCATTGATGGAAGCTTAAAAGAGCCTGCAGATCCAAATGATCCACTCATGGAGCACTGGCTGCGTTGCAATGATATAGTGATTACCTGGATGCAAAACACCATTGCTGTTGACATCAAGTGTAGCACCACATATGCCGAGACAGCGCACCAGCTATGGATTGAGCTGGAACAGCATTTTGCTCAACAAAATACACCTCGAATTTTTGAAATTAAGCAGGCAATAAGTATGTTACTACAAAATGAAAAACCTGTAAGTGTCTATCTCTCCAAATTCAAAACTCTTCTAGATGAACTCATGAATTATGAAGCTGTGCCTAATTGTAGTTGTGGGAGTTCAAAGATTGTTATTCAAAATCAACAAAGGGATTGGGTAATTAAATTTTTGATGGGTTTGAACGATTCATATAAAGGGATCAAGGCACAAATCTTGCTAATTAAACCATTTCCCATCTTGAATGAAGTTTATTCAATAATACAACAAGAGGAGAAAATGAGGGAAATATCAACTGAGGGGTCTTCACATGAGTCTATGGCACTTCTTGCAAGGGGGAGCTTTAAAGAAAAAGGGAAAAAAATACTCAAAGGAGGGATAGATACTACTGCACATTTTGCAAAATTCCAGGGCATTCACTTGAAAGATGTTTCAAAGCAAATCCAGACAAACCAGTTTGCACTTATTGTCAAGTTCCTGGCCATTTAGTGGACAAATGTTTCAAACTCCTTGGCTATCGTCCAGGCCACGAGTTTAGTGGAAAAGAAAAGGGATCAGCAAACCAAGCTATTGCAACTCTATCTCCTGCACACGAGGTTGGGAACAACAAATCTCAGGCGTACTTAAGTCAAGAATAGATTTCTCAGCTAATGACTTTCCTCAAACCAGTCAACAACTCTCAAACCCACTCAGTCAATAATGCTTAAAACATTATTGCCTCCACTTCTACTGATGAAAACATACATCAACTCTCTGGTATATCTCTATGCATGTCTATTTTTAAATCAAAGCAATTTAACATAATGGACATTTCTTGGATTCTTGATACAGGAGCAACAGATCATATTGATCTGCTCCACTTCATTTTTCTCATCCATTTGTGCTGAAGTTGCGTACTCTATTGCTCTACCAAATGGTAACACGGTCCCAGTTACCCACATAGGAACAGTTAAAGTCACTGATGTTATGATACTTGAAGATGTTCTTTGTGTGCCTGATTTTTCATTTTATCTCGTTTCTGCCAAAAAGTTAACACAAATGCTGAAATGTTGCCTAATCTTCTTCTCTCGTTATTATTTCATCCATGACCTTTCAGCTTGGAAAACGATTGGCATGGGTGAAGTGAAGGAAGGGCTTTATCATATGATGCTCAAGGATGTTTCTTCTTCAGCCTTATCAGATTACTTAAGCAAGTTACATAACCAGTTTCCAATCTCCGCTTCAATGACCTCTAATACCCAAAGTTTTGGTTTGGCATTACAGATTAGGACACACGTCTTACTCTATCCTTAGTGTAGATGATGATGTTCAATTTTCAAAGTCATCCAGTAATAAGTTTTCCTCTATATGTCCTTTATCTAAAATGCACAAGTTTCCTTTTCCTAAGAGCACTCACAAAACTAGAAAATGTTTTGAATTACTACATTGTGACATTTGGGGTCCTTGTAATGAAATTGGTAGTGATGGTTCTAAATAGTTCTTAACCATTGTGGATGATTTTAGCAGATGCACTTGGGTATATACCTTAAAACTAAAATCTGATGCTACCAGTGCACTGCAAGGCTTTTGTGCTATGGTTGAAACACAATTTGAAGCTAAAATTAAAATCATTAGAACGGATAATGGTAGGGAGTTCAATATGAAAGAATTTTACCTTAAAAAAGGCATTATATACCACAAAACTTGTATTGAAACACCCCAACAAAATGCTATTGTTGAAAGAAAACATCAACACATTCTTAACATAGCTAGGGCCTTGAAATTTCAAAGTGGAATCCCATTGAAATATTGGAACCATTATGTTTTAACCGCAGTGTATCTCATAAATAGGACTCCTTCATCCATATTGAAAAACAAAAGCCCTTATTAGATCTTATTCAACGAAAGACCACTTTACAACCATCTCAAAGTATTTGGTTGTCTTGCCTTTGCTACCACCATTGTCAATGGAAGACACAAATTTGATCCTAGAGCAAAAAGATGCGTGTTCATAGGCTATCCATTTGGAGTCAAGGGATATACTCTACTAGACCTCGAAACCAGGAAAATTTTTGTTTCTAGAAATGTAGTGTTTTATGAGAATATTTTTCCTTTCAAAGAAAATTCCATTAAGACAGATCAAAACAATATGAGCTCCACTCAAGATCTCATACTTCACAATGAAACAATTACCACATTCCCAAATACTAGTCATGACATTGATGTGCCAGAAACAAATTACCAAACCGTTCAGCCCATGGAAGATTTTTTACAAAATTCTGACCATGATAAATCCCAGCCTGACACTAACACTGATAATCTAGACCTCAACAACTCTTTTTCACTCATTTTTCTCGTACGTCAGCAAGAATCTGAAAAGCACCAGCATATCTTCAGGACTTCATATGCCATCAAGCCACCTCCCTTCACCCATCTCACAGGTGGACAAGCTGAAGGAACAAAACTCTTTAGGTAATCACTATCCTCTTAACACTTGTGTTTCTTATGAGAAATTATCAGATTCACATAAAGCTTTCGTTACCTCTATCACTTTTCAATCTGAACCTAGAAATTACCAAGAAGCCCAAAATTTCCCTGAGTGGAATGCAGCCATGGAAACTGAGATTGAAGCTCTTGAACTTAATGACACTTGGGTTTTAGTCGACCTATCTCCTGGCAAGAAAGCAATAGGCTGTAAATGGGTATACAAAGTAAAGTTCAATGCTGATGGGAGCGTAGAAAGATTCAAAGCAAGACTTGTTGCTAAAGGATACACACAACAAGAAGGAATTGATTATCACGAGACATTCTCACCCGTTGCCAAACTTGCCACAGTCATAACGTTGCTAGCAGTGGCAGCCATAAGAGGATGGCATCTTTTTCAGTTTGATGTCAATAACGCATTCTTACACGGTGAATTAGAAGAAGAGGTCTATATGGAGATCCCCCCTGGTTACTTTAAAGCTGAAAACAAGAAAGTTTGTATGCTCAAAAGAGCTTGTATGGTTTGAAGCAAGCATCACGCCAATGGTATGCCAAACTTTCCAAATTTATCATCGAACAAGGGTATATTCAATCAAAGGCAGATTATAGTTTGTTCACTAAGAGTAATGGTGCTTCCTTTACTGTAGTTCTAGTATATGTTGATGATATAATTGTGGCTGGAAATTGCATTAGTATGATAGACCATCTTAAAATTTCTCTTCATGACAAATTTAGGATCAAGGATCTTGGTAAACTAAAGTACTTTCTTGGAATAGAAGTAGCCAGGTCTGCAGAAGGCATTTATGTATGCCAAAGGAAATATGCTCTTGATATCTTGAATGATTCAGGAACAATTGGTTCAACCCCTGTAAGGATACCATTGGACCAAAATGTGAAGTTGATCAAAGATGAAGGGGAACTACTCTCTGAACCTGGACTTTATAAAAGATTGGTTGGCAGATTATTGTATCTAACAATAACTAGACCTAATATTTCATACTCGGTCCAATTGTTAAGCCAATTTACGGAAAGTCCTAGAATTCCACATCTCCACGTAGCGCACAAAGTCTTTAGATATATCAAGAGAGCCCCAGGTCAAGGAGTATTCTATCCAACAAATTCAACGTTACAGTTACATGAATATAGCGATTTGGATTGGGGAGCTTGTCCTAATACCAGGCGTTCAGTGACAGGTTATTGTGTGTTAATTGGAAAATCATTGGTGTCTTGGAAATCAAAGAAGCAACATGTTGTTTCAAGATCATCTTCGGAGGCAGAATACAGAGCTATGGCAGATTTGTGCTGTGAATTGACATGGTTCAGGTACTTATTTGAAGATCTAAAGATAGCTCATCCCCAAGCAGCTTTCCTATATTGTGACAACAAATCAGCCGTTCATATAGCTACCAATCCAGTTTTTCACAAAAGACCAAACACATAGAACTCGATTGTTATTTAGTTCGTGATAAAATTCAAGATGGACAGATTGTTAGCAAACATTTTCCTAGCAGGTCACAAATTGCAGACATTCTAACCAAAGCCTTGAACTCTCAAAGTTTTTATTTATGTATGCTCAAGATGGGACTAATAGACATATATTATCCATCTTGCGGGGGGTTATTGGAAGGTGACAAAGCTGCTGAATTAGAAAGAAAACAGATTCAGCAACACAGTCAACAAAGGAAGGACACATTGGGAATTAACTACTACACAATAATAACAGAATAAGAACTCTTTAGAGAAGGAAGAGAAATTCAGTATTAGTTAGAGAATTTGTTATGTAAATCTGTATTACATGTAAATATTCTTCTAGAATAGTCTTTGATATACACACACACACACACACACACACACACACACACATACCTCTGTATAGCTTACTGTGTGAGAAATCAATACAATTTAATTTCAATTTTCTTCAATCATTCAGCCAATTCTCCTTATCTTATCTTTATATTTCTGAAATTGGGATTATGCGAGTTGAAACATTGAGCCGATTTTTGGGTTTTTTGAACGTTGCTTCCCCCCCCCCCCCCCCACCTGTTTTGAGAACAAATATGTATGTGAATATTTACATGATATAATAACCTGTTAAGGATGCTCTCCTTTTGTTACCCCCCCCCCCCCCCCCCCCTTTAATTTTTGCTTTTTCCATGTCAGCAAAGCGCGATTGAAATATTTTTTCATGCAAATTAATTATGTAATTATCATTTTTCAAATCATAATAACATTTCCCACAAAGTAATAAGAAGTTTACCCTTACCAATGATTTGTGAGTACGATTAATCATTGTTCTTTTCCTGTTATATTATTTTTTTGATCGGTAAATGTGAAATTTCATAGATCAAAATTAATTTACAAGTACACTGAACATACCCGGGAGATCAAAAAGCCAATAACTAATACATATACACCTAATATACCCAGGAGAAAGCAAATAAAAACAGATATACCAACATCAGTCTAAAGCCTGACAGCAAAATATTCAAATTGAATCAAAACATACAGATACAAAATGAACATAACTTTGTATACGTGTGTTTTAATTCGTCTTACAATAGATTCAACTTGCGCTTCATAGCCCCCCGTGGCACATCCAAGTTGGCGGAACAATCACATTGGGGGGCTCTGGAACCAAGTGTGGGGAGTTCGATTCCTAGTAGGAACCTTTGATCCAATAAAGGAGGAATTATTGGTGGATTAATCACTATGAAGGAAGGCTTCCTTTGGGGAAGGAGTAAAAGCCGTGTGGGAACCTGAGAACCAACAAGGGCACATCCCGCGATTTACCTCCCTGAGCTGCTGAGGGGCCGGAGGTTCAGGGACGAGGATATAGTCTAGCGCAAGCTGGGACACCTCGTTAAAAAAAAAAAAAAAAAAAAATCCTTGCGAATTAATACCATAAAAAATACATCTATTTCCTGTTTTATTACTTGAACTGCAGCCTGGATTTACTTTACACAAATAAAAAATGAGACAAAAGATCAGATTTTCTGACAAATGTGTAGGTTACCATAAAGATTTGTGTCCAAAAATCTATTACCTTAATTGACTGGGTTCGTTGTACTCGATTTCCAAATCTCGTCTTCTTGTCCTTTCTTCTTTATCAATTCAAAACAATACTGTGTGACAGTGTGTGCCTTGTAATTCCTTACAAATAATGCTACGTGCAAACATGAATTAGGGAAAGGAACAATATCAAATCGCAGAAAATGTATGAATGGATTTTCTTTTATTTATTCAAATGAAGTTTCAATTATATTAGTAATACGTTTTCAACATAACAAATTAGAAGAGAGAGAACGTAAAAAAGGGGGAAAAAGATCAATATAAAGGATATGAGTGTGTCCTCAGACTAAAAGAATTTATCTTAAATTCATTAAAAAAAAAAAACAATTAAATTTTTTGGTTGTGTATCAACAAACCACAACATATTGCTTTCTCCATTTGCAAGTCGTTCTTTTTTTCTTTTTTCCTTTTTTTTTTTTCCCTAAGCAGTGGCACGGCTTGAAAGATTTGAGATAAAGTTTGATAATGAGCTCGTTGTTGGGGTTCTAAGCTTGTGTTTTTAGTGGAACTGTTGCGTCTATGATTTTAAAGTAACAAATAGAACATTATTAATAATTTATATTTAATCCTCAATGTGTAAAAAAGATAATATATTTACTTGAATTTAATTTTCAACAAAACTTGTTGGGACTTATACAAATTCAATAATTCTTGATATTCAAGCTTTTGAGATCAAATAATAAATATTTTACGTTCTTTACATAATACATTAAAAATTTAATCTGCACATAAAACGAATGAGTTGAAATCTGATGTGGTGAAATTATTGAGAGTAAATTTGAGATAACTTGTTAATTATTAATGACATATTAAAAATTAATTGGATGGACAGTAAAATAGACATCTGATCTCGACCCGAAATCAATATTAAAGATCCGCCTCGTCTACTTTATAAAGGAAAAAGAAAAAGTAAGAAGTCGTACATCCAAAACATATAATGTTATTGAAAATCATTTTGGGCAGAGTAATTGTTCCATCCATGAGTAAAAAATTGAGATAACCTAAGATTATATAGTGTCACTTGAACTTAAAAATGGTTATGCGGACAAGTGAATGAGATCAGTATGTTCCAACTACCATTTTGATCAGTTCGAAGATTTTTCTTTTTAGTGAAAACATTTTACGACCGTCCGAAGCTTATTAATCATATAGAGCATGTTTGGTACAATTTAAAATCCAATTAAAATCAATTTTTTGATCATTATTTTACTTTTTCAACCGTAATTTTTGATTCCTTCTCTCACAATTAGACCACACTTTTCTCTTAACGGTCAAAAAATCAATTCTTAAAATTCCTCCCAAACGGGGCCATAATATGTTATGAAAACGATAATATATATTTTCTTTTTTAATAAGGTGTTATTGGAGGATTTAGTCCTTCATTTTATTCGAATGCCTAAAGTGATGGTGACTCCTTAAGTAAGAAACTCATTTTATTCTTTCAATCATACAAGTAACTAGAGAAAGAGTGACAAATGAAAGGTAAGTTCATAAAAGATTTGAAATAAAATTGAATCACAACTCCAAATTAGCTTGAAATAGTAAGAATGTCAATTCCTCCATATAGGCCGGCGCTCCACATGCTTTGCAACCGTGATTGGCTCACAGCAACTGGGACCCAATTTACCAATTTCCGCTAATTAGTGCAGGCTAAGCCCCTTGCTCTTGCAACATGCAAAAATGCTTCGTTTATTTTCCGTATTTATTTATGCATGATTATTGGAATTTAGGTATATAATATTTAGAAGGATTTTGCTTTTTGTTCAATGAATCACAGTGATTTTAATTGTTTTACACATAGTCAAGTCAACATTTGACTTGCTGACTTAGGTACCATTTTCTTACAAGAATTTTGCTAAACGATCCGCGCCGTTCACCGCACCGATGACCGCATCCTCACATGATGCACGGGTTCCACCCGAATAAAAAAATGTCAACCCCATGTGTATGTGTGTGTGCGCTCATCTGCGCAAAAGTCGTGTAGCGTGGTCCTTACAAAATCTTGATGTTAAAAGATAGGATTAATTGAAATAGAGGCAATATTCCAGAGATGGTGCCATGGGTAAGATGCTAATTGGTTGAGCTTAAGAAGACGACAGTTATTTAGTTTTTCTTTTTATTTTTTAAAGTCGAATTAAGAATTGGTCATGAAAAGACATTTAGTTAAAACAAGAGTAAAGGATGTAGTGCGTGCCAAAGCCGAAGGAATCATTACGAGGTGGTAGGGGAATCTCTTCAATTTTTTAATTTAATTATATTTTTTTTTAAATATCAGTTTTGAGGGGAAAAAAATTGATTAATTTATAGTAGAATACAATGTAAAGAAAGGAAAATTTATTTTGACTCATATCCGAAATTGTGGCTTCAAAGAACGTGGAGAGTTCCCATCTATCCCTTTGCTTGTTTAATTTGGCAGAAATGTGAGAGTGAAATTTACATTCGTGATTAATATACAAAATACGTGCCACTAAACAATCTAACTAGTATTGTATCGACCAATCCATTTTCTAGTACTAATTATCAAATGTATAAGAGAATATCTCATATGAATTAATCTATTTGTACTTGTTAGCTAACACTTTGATTTATCCGACCCCACTCCTCCTCTCACATGGGGTTGAGTCCCATGTGCGGGCCACGACATGGGGGCTCGACCCCCATGTGAGAGGAGGAGGTGGAGTCAGGTAATTCAAAGTGTAAAATGACATGTATAAATAGCATGATCATATCTCATTTATCTCCTTCTTACGTCATAAAAACGTATTGAAATTGATTTCTTAGTTACCAAATTGTTCATTAGACCATATAACAATAGACTATAATTCAATATATTTTATTTTCAGGATACAAAATTGATAAGTTGCTGTAAAATCACTTGATAATCTCGTACTATTAATCATTTTTAACTTTAATATAAAATCATTGAAAAATCAATAATTCATGAGCACGTGAAGTAGGGGCAATCAAATACGTAAATTCGATTTCCAATGGCACGCTGATTGCGATAGTAGATTTCATGTGATAACTTTGTTTGGAAATGGCTGTACACATTTAAAACTAGCTGGTAGGCGTTGCATTATTATTTGAGTTATACTTGTATAGGTTCATGTGGATGCAAGATACTTTGCTAGCTCATGACAGCTGGGCTAGGTATCCTGATCTCGATCGAACGTATGTTGTACTGGTTGAGACATGATTTTTTTTTCTTTTAAATTTAAAGTGATTCCGTTAGTAAGACTATCGACTTGATTTGATAAGTCAAAAGAAAGAAGGGTATTACAGTAGTTGAAAGTCTATTTGATAAAATTTTTGGAGATCTTAAGCTAACCGATCACATGAAACGTGTAGTTAAAATATGATAGCAATTGTAAGTCCATTAAAATATATATTGAAAATGAAATTTGAACATCTTAAAATCTAAAAAATGTTTACTGACGATGTAAATTGCCAAATATTTTTCTTGCAAATTTACAAGTTCAAGAAAAATGCAGAAATATAAAATCATTCTCATTAAACTCATAATTATATAAGAATACACTGTAATCGTTACATACATTCCTGTTGTCCAATAGTTAAGAAGATGCACATTAAGCTTATGTTTGACAATCATTATTTAGAAAAAAATAATGTTTTGAATAGTGATTTTTATGAGAATATGTGATTAAAAAGTTTGGAAAAATTTTGAATTTACGCATAGAATATTTTATTGTGTGAACGTGTGATTGAAAATGACTGTGTAAAAAAAAACTTTTAAATAATTGTTGTTAAACTTCACTTTTTGTCTCTTGTGGATGTAAAAAAGATGTAAATTTACATCTTTTTCTTTGTAAAAAAAAAAAAAATGTAATTTTCATCTTTCCATTGAAAAGGTTCATGAACACTTTGAATATCCAAATCTTCATTTTACACCTCGGAGATGCTCTAACAAGGACTCCCCGCCAACCAAGTCTCACTTTGTGTGACCTAACAACAAGGAGGGCCACAGGTCAGCAACCGGGTCGAGGGTACCCGAGTCGACATTTAGTAAGAGGAACTTCTACCGTGATCGTAACAATACTGGCACTGGTCGATAAAAACGGACGACAATCTTTTTTGACTTATATTATGCCCCCGTCTGATAAAAATTAAATTTAGATTTTAATCTAAATTAAAGTTAACCACTAATTTTAGTTTAACCACACATTTTATCAACTTTCATAAAAAATGTACTAAAAATTTGATTTTAATCCCCACCAAATACGGATAATGTATATGTGTCGATTTTTCCTGGTTTCACACTTTGTCCGACAAGAGAGGAATATGTTAATAATTTAATACAAAATAGAAAATTCGTGACCGTCAATTGCGGTGAGATTAAATTATTTGACTTCCCTTTTCGTGGCACTCTTTTGGTTTTCCTCTCCCATTTTTATGCTCGTGTGTTTCTTAAATCTTTATTTTCTAACTGCCTACACTTTTTATCAAGTGCGCACTCAATTTGTTTTGCTTTTTCTTCAGAGAAAGAAGATATAACCCACCAAAATGGAGATATGCTAGGGGGACAGGGGATTGGGACAGTGTTTGGTCAACTACCCCTCCAATAGGGGGGCGCCACATGCCCCCTGTCCCAATTCCCTGTCCCAATCCCCTGTCCAAGAAGCTTAAACCACCAAAATGTGAGTAGCATTGTGAATTCAGGGAGGGAGAGCGAAAAATGTGAAAATCTATCATTGTGAGTCTTTCGATGTAGATTTTGGTCTCTATATTGTATCAGTCATATGAATGTTAAATCAAAGTTTTGCCATCTTCCGGGAGAAGGAAAACGTTGAGGAAATAAGGGTTTGTATTAAAAATGTTAAAAGGACGAGTATTGCTATTTAGAGCATGTTTGGGAGTAATTTTGAGAATTGATATTTTGACTGTTAGAAGAAAAGTGGTGTCCACTTGTGAGAGAAGAAGTTAAATATGATGGCTGAAATAGTAAAATAACGATCAAAAAATCAATTTTTTGAACCAAAAAATAACTCACAAATTGAATAATACTTATCATTGTTAAATATGTGAATTTTAATTATTTGAACTGGTTGCCTATATTTGACTAGTTGTGAATAGGTCAATGTCAAACCACATTCCCTGTTATTCTAATTAATTTATTCTTGGATTGAACTGGGTGTACAGAACTCCATTTGACAGATCTCTTACAGAATATTCACACATGGGTGGGGTTGGAATTTTTTTATCATTTTCCAACACATGAGATTCAACAACGGGGCCGACCTGATGTGAGACTTCTGTTTTTCATCTGTGAAGATAATTCTCTACAAACAGAATTATCCTTTGGGTAACTCCCAAACTTATGACCATCTGTCAATCACGAAATCCGTCCCAGTCATAATTGAAATAATCAAACCTTGATTAATTACACTAATCTCCTATGATTATTCTGCAGCAGTAAGTTTCCGGCCGAATAGCCATTGCATATCAAACAAAAATTGGAGGCTGCTTCTTATAAATAAAAACTCCAATGCACATGCTACTCCCCCATTTTCAAAACTGCATTTATTAATTTCTGCCCATCTTTCTTCCCCCCTCCATATATACTTGCTTTAGCCCTTCTTGTTCGTCCAATCCCCACTCACTCACTTTCTCTATATCATTCTCCATTGGGATTCATTCTTGAAGTTTTAGCCAGTAAACCAAAACTACATTGACATTTTCTGCTTAATTTTAAGTGATAAAACTGTGGGATTCTGTATTAAAATGGCTCCCCTGTTTTTGGTGCTTGGGATTCTGCCTTTGACATTAGCTGGTGGTCATGACTATGGTGCAGCTCTAAGCAAGAGCATTCTCTTCTTTGAAGCTCAGAGATCTGGTTACTTGCCCAAAAATCAAAGAGTCCAGTGGAGGGGCAATTCTGGCCTCAATGATGGAAAAATCAGCGGGGTATGTTTCTCTGCCTCCGCTCAACTTAATAAAAAATAATAGTTTCGTTAATATGGTTCAAAATGTGCAGGTGGATCTGGTGGGAGGATACTACGATGCAGGGGACAATGTGAAATTTGGGTTGCCAATGGCATTCACCATTACCATGATGTCTTGGAGCATAATTGAGTATGGAACCCAAATGGGTTCTAGTGGAGAACTTGGAAATGTCCTTGATGCTATTAAGTGGGGCACTGATTATCTCATCAAAGCCCACCCTCAACCTTATGTCCTCTATGGCGAGGTAACCCCAACCCAGCCCCATATTGATAGTAGTAATCGGATTCATTGATATTCACCTTACTTTTGTGTGTAGGTCGGAGATGGAGACACGGACCACTATTGCTGGCAAAGGCCAGAGGACATGACCACATCAAGGGCAGCTTACAAGATCGACCCCAGCCACCCGGGTTCCGACCTTGCTGGTGAGACCGCCGGGGCAATGGCGGCTGCCTCCATCGTCTTTCACCGTTACAACCCTGCCTATTCGGCTGAGCTCCTAAAACATGCCTATCAGGTTAGTAGTATAGTTTCTTGAACAATTTTTTAACTTACCAGTGTGAATGGCCAGTGGTCATTGACTCATTTGGACTAAGGTTGGCAGGCAGTTGAGAATTTTACGTTAACGAAATGGTCGTAGTTACTTTTTTGTCAGGCTGGTCGTTGGTGCTGCAATATAGCAGTGGCCCAGTGGGTTACCTCATTTATGACCAAAAATAAAAAGGAAGCCCTATAGGTGCATTTTAGCAAGCTTTTTAGAATAATCTTATTATATAACTAGAGTTTAGGCACAGCTATATGATAGGCTCAATGTAAATCATTTAATTGTACATATTCTTTAATGTCACGTTAGTGCCATCTAAATTGGACCAATGATGCTAAATAACATTACTCAGATTTTCGAGGCATATTTCACAGTCCCACTAGAACATAATAAACTAAAGAATTTTGCTACATGTATACTATGATCTATACTATAGTTTATATTTTGTCACGTAACATTACCCTATTGAACAGTTTAAATTTCAAACAGTTTTTCCATCCAATTGACACTTGACAACAATGCAAGTGTCAATCAAAGTGTCAAAAATCAGTGTACAAATAGCAAAGTTCTAAACTAAAACTAGAGCAATTAAAGATTTAGTTCTAATAATTTGAATTATTTCTCGTAAATTCACTTATTTTTAGCACCTAATAAATGACAGTTTTATACCGCATCTTAACCTACCATCAACTCTTACTTTACATTCACTTGAAACCAATTATTAAAAGAATAAACAGAGATACTAGAGCATAGTAACGAACAAATATTTCAAGACGTCTCTCTTTCTCGATTTTATCTGGTATCTCCTTTTCACTCTATCAAACATTCCATGTTAAATGTTTTACATCGCCTTGAATTAACAAGTAAAAGGTAATTGGCCTGGTAAACAAGATAAGCCTGTACTGTATTACTATAGAGTCTCAAAGATCATTTTGTTTGTTTAGTTGTATGCACTGCATCACAAATAGCAAGTTCATTTATAATATTCTTTAAAACCCTTGTATTTGGATTTTATGCCTTATTTGACATGCTTCTCCTAACAAAAAATTTCTTTTTTTTTTTTTTTTGTTTCAGCTATTTGATTTTGCAGACAAATACAGGGGCAAATATGATGGCAGCATCACATTGGCACAGAAGTATTACCGATCTGTCAGTGGATATGCTGTAAGTCACTTGATCGTATTTAGAAGTGATTAAAAATGGCACTTTTAAGCACGACCGAATATATATATGATAGTGGAAATTGTAATTTTCTATCTTATTTCTTCACTAATTTTGTATTTGTGAATAATGGTTTACCAGGATGAGTTGTTGTGGGCAGCTGCATGGATGTACAAGGCCACGAATAATCAGTACTACTTGAACTACTTAGGGAAGAATGGGGATGCACTTGGTGGAACGGGCTGGGCCATGACTGAATTTGGTTGGGATGTCAAGTATGCTGGTGTCCAGACCCTGGTTGCTAAGGTAACTTGTCGTGACTCTTTTTAATTTCCTCGATTATAAGTGCATTGTCTATTTATCGGTTTTGAGCAAAAGTACCATTGATTTTTGACATGGATTTACAGAGTTAGTGACATATTATGGTCTTGCAGTTCTTGATGGCAGGCAAAGGTGGCGGTTATGCACCAGTCTTTGAGAAATACCAGGAAAAGGCTGAATTTTTCATGTGTTCATGCCTTGGGAAGGGCACGCGTAATGCTCAGAGGACTCCCGGGGGCCTCATTTTCCGGCAGAGATGGAATAATATGCAGTTTGTGACAAGTGCTTCATTCCTTCTCACTGTCTACTCCGATTATCTGTCCTCTGCCAGAAAATCCCTGAAGTGTGCTTCTGGTTATGTCAGCCCGTCTGAGCTACTCTCATTTGCAAAATCTCAGGTAAAGTATAAGATGTTAATCTTTCCTCTCAAATGCTGTGTTAGACTATGTAGATTGTAGAGTCCAGTTATATGGAATTTACTCGAACATACTTCAATTTCTCTATGCTATCAGGTGGACTACATTCTTGGAGACAACCCTAGATCCACAAGTTACATGGTGGGATATGGAAACAATTACCCGAAACAAGTTCACCACAGAGCATCTTCAATCGTCTCGTATAAGGTAAACCCTTCTTTTGTTAGTTGCCGAGGAGGGTACTCCACTTGGTTTAGCCGGAAGTCAAGTGATCCAAATCTCCTTACCGGTGCACTTGTTGGTGGATCGGATGCCTATGACAATTTTGCTGACCAAAGAGACAACTATGAACAAACTGAGCCTGCTACTTATAACAATGCTCCCTTCCTTGGTATATTGGCAAGACTACATGGTGGCCACAGTGGATACAATCAGCTCCTTCCTGGTATTTAAAGTTCAATGACTTCATAACTTAACTTTGTTTTTCCAACATCTTTTCGTTTTCTTGATAACTTAATTTGCATTTTATTTATCCAGTGGAACTTCCTTCACTTAAGCTAGCACCCAAACCAGTTGCAAATCCAGCTATAGGTACTGCCCTGTTTCTTCTTTAAGTTGGTTTTTTTTTCAATTCCATTAATTGAAAGGAAAGAAGTGTTATTGGATATTGGACTATGTGGAGCCTAATGTTGAGGAAATTTGGTATTTCATACTTGTAAAGAAGAGATTACCACTCTAGCCCTTAATGAGGGGAACTTTCCAATTTCTCTCGTAAAAAAATCTCGTTTCAGGATGACATATCTAATGAACGAAGCTTGTTTTGCAGCCAATTCAATTGCCCTTGAGCAGAAGGTGACAACTTCATGGGTTTTTCAAGGAAAAACTTACTACAGATACTCAACAAAAGTGATCAATAAGTCTACAAAAACCCTGAAGGACTTGAAGCTCTCTATTACAAAGCTTTATGGTCCTCTATGGGGTCTTATGAAGGCTGGTAATTTTTACTTCTTTCCAGCATGGATAAACTCTTTGCCGGCTGGAAAAAGCATCGAATTTGTGTATATCCACTCGGCTTACCCAGCAGATGTCTCAGTATCAAGCTACTCCCTTGTCTAAGATGAAAAGAAAGCTATTTATGAAGAGAAATGTGTGTGGTCTTTATGGGGTTTTTAGTGAAAGAATTGTGCATCAATACAAGACACGGTCAAGTAGGTCTTTTATCTTTTTATTTACCGTGAATTTCGATTATGGAATGATTTGTTATCTGAATAGGGATTTAGATGGAGTTAGGCTAAATAAGGTTGAAGATTGGAGGAAGAAAGGAGTGAAGAGACAATTTAAAAGAGGTGCTCATCCTCCTTTTCCACTTCACTAGTCTGGTAGAGAGAGCTTGAGAATGAAGATTGATACTGAGAAGTAAAGATTCACTTACTTGTACCTTAAGGTCACTTCTGTACTGTCCTTTTTTTGTGTGTTTGGTTATGGCAACCTCTACAACATTGTTTGCAATATGAATACAATTTCTGCAGTGCTATCCAATGTTCATAATGTTTTATGGACTGGAAGGCATGGATGGCAGGCAGTTACTGTTATTATGAATTTTACTAACCACTCTGTTTGAATCAAGTGTGCAAGTGGTCGTTAGGTACAACAAATTTTAGACGAATTTTATCAAATTAGTTGCCAGTATAAGATATTACCTTGGAGATATCATATCATGGACTTATGGTCTACACAACAATGAAGAGACGACTCCAAATCTGTAATTTTTTTTAACCAGACATATGAACATATGAATAGTGCACTACATTATTCGAAACGCTTTTTATTTCTTATGCAACCTCGCCATGCAATACAAAAAGGAAAAAATCATGAACAACGATCTATATAACAACTATGATACTTGATGCTACCAAAAATCGTACTTGTTGATTTTCTGAATTTGAGGATTGTGAATGAGCACGATTGCAGTAGTCAAGTACTTCAAATAAAGGCAACGAGGTGTATTCTCATCACCGCTCCGATACTTGGGTTAGAAAGGTAATATATGCGTGAGGCTACAAATTGGAAAATAAAGAGAACATACCTGAATAATGATCCAAGGTTCTGTATTTATAGGGGTAGGTGCTGCTCTCCTAGTAGGATTCAACTAACTGGGTATTCTTATCCAATAGAATCTTATAAGAAAGCAGTGTTTGAATCCTACTACACTGTAAAGACCAATCAGAATCTGCAAGAGGGTTCCCTTGGGTTTAGGAAATGTAGGTTGAAGTGTTTGTGTCAGATTAGAGTTCTTAGAGGATAGGTCTTCCTCTCAGCGCGAGCAAGATGGTAATTGAGACGTTTAAGGGATTTACCCGAGGTATATTCCCGAGGACATCCATGTGTTTCGTGACCGGTGGTTGAACAAGAGAGCTTGGGCATACGGATATACCCCAAGCACACCGTGCATCCCGAGCTTACATGAGCAAAAACCAAGAAAAAATGTCCATCGAAGTGGTTGGGTTAGTAATGCTCAGGATATGTAGAAAATGTCGGTATCAATACTGATGTTGTCTCTGCTTTCCTTAGCAATGGCAAGCTCCGCTAGTGTTGCTGTTGCCTCTGTAGCACCACTTTGGCTCTTGTTCCTGTCAAGACTTTGTCTCACAACTTTACATGCAACCTCATTTGACACCACATCCCCCGTTGCTATTATAACAAAGTCATCAAACTCCGTTCGTCTTTGGACCTTAACCTCCGGCTCGGATATTACTAAAGGTCTTATATACTGATCGCCTGAAATCAATTAACTTGATCATCAAATCTTGAGAACAATAAAACAAATTTCATTCATTTTTATGTTCAAACAAGAAACTGAGAATGTAAATATCGTAAATGATCAACATTAATCAACTGCATGGCTATAAATAAATTTTAAAAAATCCCTGGATGGAATTGGATAGCTAGAATAGTCCAATTTGGTCTTGTCCAGGCCAGCCTACAACTATTACTAATTAATTTCTGGGCTTAACTACTAGGCGAGGCAGAATGTCCCAACCCACTATATACCTATAGTTTTAAAGAATTATATTTTTATAAGCTCAAATGTTAAAATATATAATAAATATTCTCGACATACACTACTACTTACCTATAGATCTTGAAGTGGCAAGAATTCCTTACTCGCCAACCGTTCCAGTTTAGGACTCTTCCTCCCAAAGCTTCTATCCTCTCCCTCTCATCTTGTCTATCAGGCTATTTAAAATAACCAAAAAAACAAAAAAAAAACATAAATTATTAATCAACAATTGTAAGCCTTGATTGACCTTTTTTGATCGAAGTATATGAGTAGTATTCTTTTATATACAATAATAATAAAAGAAAAAGAAAAAGAAAAAAAGAAAAGAAAAAGACACCAATGCTCATACAATTTTAGAAATTTTATCAATATAAATTGTCACGGGCACTTAACATATGTGTACCACGTACATCACCTTAATAAAAAGGACCAAATTACAAAGAAAATATTTTCCTTGTCCCATTCCAAATTAGGAAACTAGTGAAACGTCATGTTTATGACAGCAGCACCGAAACACCGCTTCAGGAGAGAACCGCCTTTGAGTCATTGCAATTCGCTATCACCAGCTCCTCCTTACCTAAAAAACCACCAAGGCCGTCAACCCATCCTTCCTCCACTTTGCTGCTGCTATCTCGCCATCGCCTTCCACTCCAACTTCTCCCTCTTTATCCATACTTTTAAAACAATCACCCATCACTTTTTTCCAGTCAAATTCTACTTTCTCCGGCAATTTCTTTTCCTTTTCTATATGCTTCTCAAGATACTTATGCAACCTCTTACTGCATTCTTCTGCCACCTTAGACCCTCCGTGCCAGTCGTAAACGGTGAAAAAAGCATAGTCTACCCCCATCATCCATGGTGGCGCCACCGTAATTGCATCCTCCATTGATCTCCTCCGCCCCAACATCAATATCTGTCCATAACTCAGACCACTAGAATATAGAGGTAGTTACAAATCACCAAAATCTGTATCAATCTAATCCACAAAATCTGCATCAAGATTGACGCTATTTCATTACACAATCAAGCTGTTATATAAGTTTAACTTTCTCATTAATTGCTGATTTGTACAGCTCACAAATAGGAACGTTACTTGTAGCTGATAGCTTAATTTTAGGAACAATTGTTATTCATTCAATCTGTATATATATGTAATCCAATCGACTAATGAAAGTGTGTGAAATATTCTTCAAACCTTGCATATCTTTTCTATATGGTATCAGTCTATAAGCCACCAAATCTCTACCGAGTTCTATCCTTTTCCTCACGTTTTCTAGCAAATCACCATGGCCAATTCCACCTCTGGACTCACTCCTATAGCTATCAACGCCACTCAACAAAATAATCGCAAAGCTCATACCAACCAATTTTCCTTCATGGCATGCTCAATTTGAGTCTTTACTCCTCAGCTACAACCTCTACAATTATGTTGATGGAACTAATCCATGCCTACCTAAACCAACCGAACCAAATGCAGCAGCCACTGCAGCCTATCAACTATGGTTTCGACAGGATAAACTCATTTTAAGTGCTATCCTAACCTTTGTCTCTCCAGCCGTGATACCACTTATAGCAACATCAAAGATATCTTCCCAAGATTGGAACAAACTCACCAAGCTATACGCTAGTCGATCAAGAACTAGAATCATGCAACTCAAAGAGGATCTTACCCTCATACAACGTCGTAATCGCACAATAACAGAGTACTTAAATTCTGTGAAAGCAATTGCTGATGAGCTTGCATTAATTGATGCTCCTCTTTCCCAAGACGACATCACATTATATGTCCTGCATGGACTAAGCTCTGACTATCGTGATATTGTTGCTCCAATCCGAGCTCGAGAATCATCTATAACATTTGAGGAGCTACATGACCTCTTGATTGCTCATGAAGCCTATCTCAAGCGGCTTGATTCAGCAGCACAATCTCTAGAGCTCACATCCAACAATACTCAGTGCCATGACTCTCGTCCCTCAAAGCAATAAAACTCACAATATTCTCATCAATCCAGGAACGACAACAAATCAAAAACAAGGCAATAGAAGCAATACAAACATCCACCAAGGTGCTAGTTTTGTGATGAGCAAGGACACATTGCCAAATACTGTCCCAGGCCAAAGCAACCATAAACACATGCTAAAAACAAACTGCTACTCCGAGCCTAGACAGACGTTGGCTTCTTGACTCAGTCACTTCTCACAACATCACGTCACAGGTCTCAAATCTCCAATTACACTCTAAATATGATGGCACCGATGAGGTTATTATTGGAGATGGATCAGGTTTGCCAATTACTCACTCTGGTTCTCTCACTCTAAATTATCCAAATAGAAAGTTTAAAGTTCAAGATAATCTATGTGTTTCAAACATAAATAAAAACTTGAACTATGTGCATCATTTTACCAAGCAAAACAATGTTTTATTGGAATATCACCCCAACTTTTTTCTTGTGAAGGATCGGAGAACGAGGGTGATGGATTTTAACCAAAAGAGAAAGAGCAAGATGGAGATCAAAAAACCAGAAAAATCTATTCAAACTTTTATCCACTTGGTTGATATATACGGCTGGCTCTACCAACTATGTATATATAAATTACACAAAAGATTGTCAACCATCCCTCCAACCTACTACACCTTACCTTGTGACAGATTACACTATACATGATAGCATATTACAATTTTATAATAATAACTTGGCTGACTTGAACTTAAACAATTACAAAAACAAAATGGCAACAAAAGTGACAACATTAAATCTTTAAATCATCAACACTCCTTCTTGACACTTTTGTTGGAAACACCAAGACATTTTCTTAGTGTTTCAAACCTTTCTTTTCCCAGGCTCTTAGTTAAGATATCAGCAAACTGAACTTCAGACTTGCAGTTCACCAGCTTCACTTCCTGTTTTTCTTGTGCTTCCCTGATTGAATGATACTTAATCTTGATATGATTTGTCCTTCCATGAAACATGGGATTTTTAACCATAGCAACAGCCGATTGATTGTCACAATAAATCACAGTTGGATTTGATTGATTGTGATTTAAATACTTCAAGACTTTCCTTAGCCAGACCGCCTGATTTGTTGCTTCTGATGCAGCCACATATTCTGCCTCTGCTGTTGATTGAGCAACCGTTTTTTGCTTAATTGAGTTCCAGCAAACTGGACTTGATCCCAGATAAAAAACATATCCAGAGGTGCTCTTCATATCATCTAAGGATCCAGCCCAATCACTATCAGTATACCCAATCAGATCCACAATTTCAGACTTTCTAAACCAGATTCCCATTTCAGCATTCCCTCTGATGTACC
>NC_036247.1:510000-565074 GCF_002742605.1 Olea europaea var. sylvestris
GTCCGACCAAACTTCTATATACCTTTTCATCAGTTTTCTTGTTTCCATCATCCTTCACGAGCTTTAAGTTTTGGGGCAGAGGAGTGCTTACTTGTTTGCAATTTTCCATGCTGAATATCTTCAAGATTTCTTTGGCATACTTCCTTTGACAGATAAAAATACCTTCTTGAGATTGATCAACTTCCATTCCAAGAAAATATTTCATCTCCCCCAAATCAGTCATCTCAAATGCCAACATCATTTCAGCCTTTACTTTGTCAATTAAAGATTCATTGCTGCCGGTTACTAGAAGATCATCAACATATAGAGAAATAATGACTGATTCTTCTTCCACTTGCTTAATGTATAAGGTTTGCTCATTGACACTTTTCACAAAACCAAGACGGCTCAAATGCTCATCTACCGTGCTGTACCAGGCTCTTGGAGCCTGCTTCAATCCATATAGTGCCTTCTTCAATAGATATACCTTCTCTTCATTTCCTTCCAGCAAGAAGCCTTCGGGTTGTTCAATGAAAATTTCTTCATTTAGATAACCATTTAGGAAGGCAGACTTCACATCCAATTGATGAATTTTCCAGCCACTTTGAGCAGCCATTGCCAGCAGTAATCTGATGGTTTCATACCTAGCCACCGGAGCAAATGTGTCTGAGTAATCAACACCATATTGTTGAGCATAACCCTTTGCAACTAATCTGGTTTTGAGCTTGTTAATGGACCCATCAGAATTGAGTTTGGTCTTGTACACCCATTTAACACCAATCACATTTTTTTCTTTTGGTCTATCAAGTAGCACCCAAGTTTCATTCTTTTCTATCATATTAATCTCCTCCTTCATTGCAGTCATCCAATCATGTGAATTCATTGCCTCATTGAAGTTTGAAGGCTCCAACATGGCTGAATTACATCTGGCATAAACACCTGCAAGAGTTCTAGTCCTCAGCACTTCATTTTCTGAATCAGAACCACTGTCATGTTCAGGTTCATCCTCATTGATGATGTCTTCATTTTCTTGAGCTACCAACCTTGGAACTTGAGGTTTATCCAAGGTACTTGCTTCCCAATTCCATGAATTATTTTCATCCACCTTGATATCCCTGCTGGATATCATCTTCTTGGTTTGAGGATTGTAGACTCTATACCCTTTTGCATTGTCACAATAGCCAACTAGAATTCCAAGCTCTGCCTTTGGACTCAATTTATCCCTTTTTGCATCAGGTATATGAGTATAACATATACTTCCAAACACTTTCAAATGCGAGACATTTGGCTTAACTCCATACCAAGCCTCAAAAGGAGTTAGTTTGTTCAAAGCTGTTGTTGGTAATCTGTTCAGAAGGTAGATTGCTGTATTCACAGCTTCAGCCCAAAAATCCTTTGGAATTTTCTTCTCAAGCATCAAGCATCTTGCCATCTCCATCACCGTCCTATTTTTCCTTTCACAAACTCCATTTTGTTGTGGTGAATACGGTATTGTCAACTGATGTTTGATTCCAACAGCATTACAGAACTTATCGAACTGATCATTCTTGAACTCAGTTCCATTATCTGTTCTGATGGCTTTGATCTTACAATTGCACTCATTTTCCACCAGATTTTTGAACTTCTGAAATACACCAGCAACCTCTGACTTCTTCTTTAAAAAATAAACCCAACACATCCTTGTTAAATCATCAATGAAGAGTATAAAGTATCTACTACCATTTAGTGTTTGTGTTCTCATTGGACCACAAACATCAGAGTGTATTAATTCCAGCTTTTTTGATGCTCTTCTTGACTGATTTTTAGGAAATGGTAGTCTCGCTTGCTTTCCAAGTTGACAGATATCACATACACAGCTATCATCACATATGTCAAGCAAGTTTTCAACAAGATTCATCTTATGCATTTGCTTAAGTGAAGTGAAGTTTGCATGACCAAACCTTTTGTGCCAAAGTGTAGATTTCATATCAGTACAAGAGTATGCATGAGATGTCAAATTTTTCCATTCTAAAGGGAAGCTTCTTTGCTTCATTTCAACAGACATTAACTCCTGATTTTTTGGATCAAGTATGGTGCAGCCATCTCCTTTGAAAATCAATGTATATTGCTTCTCAATTAATTGACCAACACTAATTAAATTCTGGTCAATTTCAGGCACAAAAAGAACATCTGAAACTCGTTTAATACCTGATGGAGTGTGTACAACAATCACTCCAATCCCTTCCACTTTGACATAATCTCCATTGCCTACTCTTACCCTCGATTTATATGTTCGATCTAATTCAACAAAGGTGCTTGAATTAGAGACCATGTGGTGGGTGCAGCCACTGTCCAGTAACCAGGTTTTATCACTGTTGCAGCCTTTGAAATTATTGGCAATGAAGAGATGCTCCTTCTGATGTTGCAGCTGATCGTCTGCCATCTGAGCTTGCTTCTTATCATGTCTTTCCTTTTGTGATTTACACACCTTTTGCACATGACCAAATTGTTTACAGTTTCGACACTGAACTCCTGGTCTATACCAGCACCATTTTGGTGAATGTCCAGTCTTTTTGCAATGTGGACATGGTGGATATGAGTTTGCTGTATCAGCAGACTTGCTGCTTTCCCCCTTCTTTTTCTCAGATCCTGCTTTCTTCATATTAAGACTTGTTTGAGCTTTGTACTTCCCTTTTGCAAACAAAGCTCCTTCGACCTGTTCTTCTTCTTGCCTCAGCTGCCTCCTCTGTTCAGTGGCATGGAGAGCATTTATCAATTCAGCTAGAGTTATAGTGGAAAGATCTCTTGAGTCTTCAAGAGATGATATCTTAGCCTCAAATTTTCTGGTAAGCTTATCAAAACCTTTTCTACTATTCTCCTATTAGGAAGGTCATCTCCTAACAACCTTATTTTGTTCACAACCTTCATCAGTCTATCAGCATAGTCTTTGACAGATTCAGTGTCCTTCATCTTCAGGCCTTCGTATTCTCTTCTTAAGTTCAAGACTTGCATTTGTCTTGTTCTTGCATTGCCTCTGAACTCCTCCTGCAACCTGTCCCAGGCCTCCTTTGCTGATTCACAGGTTATTATCCTGGTGAATATTCCATCAGACACAGCCGACTGGATACAAGACAAGGCTTTGAACTTTTTTGCAACCTCCTCACTATGTTGCTTCAGTTGAGCAATTGTAGGATTTGCTCTTAAGGCCGGTGGTTCAACACCTGATTCTGTGATTTCCCACAGGTCATAAGCCTTCATCTTTGCTGCCCAAAAGTCATAGTTCTCTCCTGTGAAAACCGAAGGTAAAGGTGCTGAAAATCCAGTTGATGCCATCTGAATCTGATCCTATATTACGACTGATATGATGAAGGTTTTTTTATGTTCAGGTTTCTCACTTGTTTTCTCTTCTTTTTGATCTCACAGATCCCACTTCAAAGATCAGTATTGCTCTGATACCATGATGGATTTTAACCAAAAGAGAAAGAGCAAGATGGAGATAAAAAAAACAGAAAAAAATCTATTCAAACTTTTATCCACTTGGTTGATATATACGGCTGGCTCTACCAACTATGTATATATAAATTACACAAAAGATTGTCAACCATCCCTCCAACCTACTACACCTTACCTTGTGACAGATTACACTATACATGATAATCACACGTCCACACACTCAATGCCAAAATCGCAAGAACCCACCTGTGTCAATCAAGCTCTCAAGGATCCTAATTGGCTTAAAGCAATGTCAGATGAAATCACAGCACTAATTCATCATGAAACTTGGGAATTAATTTCTCCAGCTCAAGACCAAAATCTAGTTGGTTGCAAATTTGTCTTTCATATCAAGCGAAACTCAGATGGCACAATAAATTGCTATAAAGCGAGACTTGTTGCCAAAGGCTTCCATCAAAGATCGGGAGTAGACTACTCTCAAACATTTAGCCCAGTGGTGAAACCAACAACAATTAGGCTGATTTTAACAATTGATGTTATGCATGGATGGACAATGCGACAGTTAGACGTCAATAATGCATTTTTATATGGCACTCTTGAAGAAATTGTTTTCATGCATCAACCTCCCGGGTTTGAGGATCAATCAAGATCTCAACATGTATGCAAACTAAAGAAGAGCATCTATGGGCTAAAGCAAGCACCATGGCAGTGGTACAAAGCTCCCAAGGAAGCACTACTCAGTTTCGGATTCCAACATTCAGCAACTGACAACTCTTTATTTATTTTTAAAACTAATGAAATTATGTGTTATTGCCTTGTTTATGTTGATGATATAATTATCACATGAAACAACACGAAGCATGTTGATAAAATCATACAGTAGCTCAGAATAACCTTTTCAGTCAAAGACATGAGCAACCTACATTACTTCTTGGGCATAGAAGTTATTAACACAGAAAAAGGGCTCTTCTTATCTCAACAAAAATACATTCTAGAGCTGTTAACAAAAACATCCATGGAGAATGCAAAAGAAGTTCAAACCCCAATGTCCACAATAGTAAAGCTCTTAAAAACACAAATGATAGAAGGCACAGATGGAACTGAGTACAGAAAAATGATTGGTTCACTACAATACTTGGGACTCACACGTCCAGACATTGCCTTTTCTATGAATAAACTTGCTCAATACATGCAAAACCCAAAATCAAATCATTGGGCAGTAGTCAAACGTCTTCTAAGGTACCTCAAGCAAACTATCTTCTATGGTCTTCTCCTACAAAAAAATGCAAAATTTGAGCTCAAGATGTATAGCGATGCAGGCTGGGCATCAAATACAGACACTCGGGTCTCTACAACAGCCTTCATCACATTTCTTGGAACAAGTCCCATCTCATGGTTAGCACAAAAGCAACGAGCAGTCGCCAAATCTTCTACAGAAGCAGAATTTCGTGCCCTGGCTACTGCTACATTAGAAACTGTGTGGCTGCATTCCCTTATTGAAGAACTTGGACTCGAGCTTCAACATGCGCCTCAACTGTTCTGTGATAATATTGGAGCCAATCAATTCAGTCGTAATTCTGTTCAACATACAAGAATGAAACATATGTGCATCACATTCACACTTTGGATCAACTCCCTGATCTTCTGACCAAAGCACTACCTCGGCAAAGATTTCAAACTTTAAGGTCTAAGATTGGCGTTGCAAATGGCACCTCCATCTTGAGGGGCATATAGAGGCAGATACAAATCACCAAAATCTGCATCAAGATTGACGATGTTTCATTACACAATCAAGTTTTTATACACGTTTAACTTTCTCATTAATTGCTGATTTGTATAGCTCACAAATAGAAATGTTACTTGTAGCTAATAGCTTAAATTTAGGAACAATTGTTATTCATTCAATATGTATATATATGTAATCCAATTGTCTAATGAAAGTGTGTGAAATATTCTTCAAACCTTGCATATCTTTTCTTTATAGAAAAGTTCTTTAACTTGCTTTCTCCGCCAGATACACAAATTTCCTCCACTGGTAAGTCGCCACTATCTGATGAAGTCGAGGTGGGCGATTGCGACTTAGAGCAAGGTTTGAACTTGGACTCCAATCTAATTGACCTCAACCTTTCAATTTTCAGATTTTCCCGAGGAGCCTTTCGCCCTTTTGTAGCATGTAAAGGGCTTACCTTACTTGACTTGGGTGTTATTCTCGTACCTGTAACATTTTTCGGTGATCAAAACACTTCATGAATGAAATTTTTCAGAAAAATTAATTAGAATTGTGTGCGCAATGTGTATGTTTATGGAGGTGTTGAAGGGAAACGTGTCGTGCAAAGGGGAATATTTGTTTGATAATGAGCAAAGAAGCGGCTGACGATATTTTTAGAGTGACACGTAATTTTAGCGTGGCTGCTTTGGTGAAGGAGAGGTTTTCCGTATTTCTTTTGTGGGAGCAGCTCTGCTACATGTTAACGTGATCTTTCAACTGGTAGCCAGCTAGTGCCTTGTAGAATTTTCATTCATAACTACTGTATCATAATTGAAATTATTATTTACTGGGTTCTCTAAAATATTTTTTTACAGTAAAGCTAGTCAGACGATTACAAATATGGTTCACAATATTTGTTGTCAAAGTTCGAGTCTTTGATGTGAAAAAGATAGTTTTCAAAATGGATGAATTAGATGCTGTCAACCTATACTGTTAACAATGATTGTACATATAGCATAACTCATTTTTTTAAATATCTTAATTCATGGTTACGTAAAAAAATGCCTCTGGTTCATTGGCTATCCAATAAATTTCCTTTGCTGGAAAGATGTCCCCCAACCACATATAATAATTCACTTTTCAAAATTATAAAATGTAGAAGGATGGACAGCCATCTGCCTCTAATGGCCAAAGAGTTGCAACCATATATTTAAATAAATATCCACATAAGGCAACATAAAGTCATTATCTTCAATTTTGAATCTGCTGTATTTTGACAGATTCAGTCTGGAGAGTATTTTATTATTGGACCATGCTACACGACCACAAAGTTTGACACATTGGTTGACACAATACACTCACATGGGAGGTTGGCATTATTTTATTCGTGCAGGACCCACGCCTCGACTGTGAGTGCTGTGTCAAACAATGTGGTCGTTTGGCTTAATTCTTTATTATTCTCTCCTTCTATTATGTAAGCACCCATTCACATGCAAAATTGGATTTGGAGAGACAGTCAGTAGGGATGCATTGAATAGTAAAAACAAAATTATTTTTATGTCAAGTAGTTTCCAGAATTTCCATTGCCAAGACATGCATCCATGACACATCAAATGCAACATGGATAAACAATATTAAGGAACACCGATTATTCCTTTCAATATCACATTTTTTATGTAAGTGCATCCATATAAAACATATGGATTAATCAATTCCAAATATAGTAATATATATCAAAATTGATTCTAGAATATTTCACAATATTCTACACAATTTTCTATCAATAAGAGGCTTAATAAATAAGAATTTTCATGTTGACAGCAAGTCAATTTTACCATAGTCCTTTCATTAGATTCAACCATTTCCATGTATCACATATAAAATTAAATTCCATAATAAAGCATATTTAATTAAATGATGACACACATCCTTTATTCCAACCAAATATATCATGCATGCACATACCAAATAAGGAATGCAATTTTCTGCCTTATATCACATACTGCTAAGCCACATTTTCAAATTAAGTAAATAATTTTATGTATTCCTCCAATCATTCAAATACTTTAATCAAGTATACAATGGTCCAGAAATTATTCATAACTGCGCAGCAACACAAGACCCAATTCAAATAAGTTTGTTTCTTGAATTGAGCAGTTTTGACATGAGAGAATACAATGGTTGACATCTCAAAATTCATACTCATGCCCGTTCATAAAATGATGATAGATAACCGGAAGCCATTTCATCCACCAAGACAAATGAAATTATGCTACTCAATTCCAAGTGGATTATACCAATTCAAAAATGAATAATCAGATTTTTTAAAGTGGGAAGATATGTCTTTCCACAACATGCATATATAAAGCGATTATAATGCCACAGATTCATGATTTGAGGCATGCACACAGATTTGGAATAAAGTGATTATCAATGAAATGGCACCATTCATTAAAATCTGGTCGTCAATCAGTTTCTGCATTTTCCAGATTTCACACATGCAACCGATTAAATTCTCATGATTTATTTCTAACAGACAACTTTTCCATCAGACGTGTACCGTTGCCAATTAACCGAAAAGAAATCTGAATTTTGCAATCATAATTCTCATTTCTAGAAATTCAATCTCATGCAATAACAGAACTTCAAGCCGAAATTATGCAAATTCATACGGCAATTTTAATTCTTCCAACAAATTAAAACGTGTATGATTCCAAATTCTTATGCACAATGAACACAAAATACAACACCGATGTTGTGCATATTGTACTCACGTACCGTATGTATGTGTTGTAAGAAATTCTGTGTATGTGGATAAAACCGGGAAATGTTGTCTTTCGTCTCGTCAATTTGAATAATGCGCAATTAAAAGACTCCCAGATGAGGAGGGGGGTCACAATCGGACCGTTTAAATCCCAAACTCTTCTTAGACAGTTTAGGTCTTTTTGATGAAGCCTTTCAATTTTGCAACTATGCAAATCAACAAAATTCAAACAACCGTATATTGAATTTTCACCAGATCATTGAAAGTTTTATTTCCAACAAATAACTTTTGTTCCAATAGAATTTAAAATTCATGAAGCATACGAACAATATATCATAAATTCATGAAGCATGGACTGTAAATTTAATACAAAAAATTGCATGAATTAAACAACTGAAACATAGAATTTTAACTCGAGGCCTGTGTTACACACAGTTTCCTTAAAACAGATTTGCCCCCTCACCATCCGTGCTTGAGGTTTAAAACGAGCATCCGTTTCTCAGGATACAACGGTAAAACCAGTAGCTTCCGAGCACCGCAGAAACCACTCCGGCGAACTGAACTAGTGCCTGAACTACACCACCACCAAGAGAGAACTCTATGCAAATGAATTGCTGGTGTATTCTAAACTTGAAAACTTTTGCTTCTTTTTTTTTTGTGTGTGTGTTGAAATGAGGAAAATGAGCCACTATTTATAGACTAGGCTACCATTAATGGCAATGACTTTTGGAGTTCCTCATCTTTTTCCTATGTGGGACAAATTCATTTTTTCCACATAAACTCCCTTTTGAGTGGCACACTTCGAGCCTCAATTTCTCATTCACCCGAGCATCAACTTTGGCAAGTAAGTATATGATTTCAATGTACTCACGGAGGAAAACAAAAATCAACTTTCATCTTCCAAATTGAACAACCGAGTCCCACTCAAAACTCGTGCCAAAGTCGGCCAATTTTTCCAACAATCCTCTACATAAATGAAAATTGAGAGCGACTCATGCATGCGACACATGACGACTTATGAATGTGACACATGACGACTTGTGAATGTGACACATGACGACTTGGTGATATAGTTCAACAGTTGAAACCTGCATACGATAGGTAGGTGTTACCCTTTGAACATTCGCTTGTAAAAGCATATTTACTTCACTGGCTGACCAGTAGACGCGATGTCCTTGAACTGTTCTACCGTTTATGTAAACGATGATACACTTCACACAGGATTCTTCCTAACACAGTTCAGTTCTTATTATTATGTTTGTTTTGGCCATGAACATACGCCTGGTTCTGTGAGAGTTCACAAGAATTGCGCCCCACACAATTTCCTTAGAAGCGGCCCCACTTCTCTCTCACATAGGTGATTTCTTATTACAAGTAACCCACATTACTTGGCTCGATTTTCGACGCATAAGAATTATTAAAAGCCTATTGCTTATCCTCCATCTTTAGGGGCATCACTGTCGTATCACAGGAATGGACAGGAGGTAATATCCCCCACAGTGATTCTATCAAGTCTTTACAATTAGGTTGTCCCTTTGAACCTAGATCTTGGGATCTCCAGTCAACTAGGTTGGGTTTTCCTTTGTATTAACTTATCCATTCAAGAGTTTAAGTCCCATTCTTCTCAATGATTTCTCAACTAACTCTCTATTTAACCCTTTGGTTAGCGGATCCGCAATGTTATCCTTTGACTTTCCATAATCAATAGTGATAACTCTAGTTGAGAGTAGTTGCCTAATAGTATTATGTCTATGACGTAAATGTCTAGATTTACCATTATACATGTTGTTCTGTGCCCTTTCAATTGTCGATTGACTATCACAATATATGCAAATTGTTGGCACAGGCTTTGACCATCTTGGAATATCCTCTAAGAAGTTGCGTAGCCACTCAGCCTCTTCACCACTTTTATCTAGAGCTATAAACTCAGATTCCATAGTGGATCTGGCTATCACTGTTTGTTTAGAAGATTTCCATGATATAGCTGCACTTGCCAAAGTGAACACAAATCCACTCGTGGACTTTGAGTCTTTTATGTCGGATATCCAATTAGCATCACTATATTCTTCAATGACCGCTGGATATCTGCTATAGTGCAGTCCAAAATTACGAGTATATCTTAAGTACCTTAATACTCTTACTATTCCTTTCCAGTGATCAGCTCCTGGATTACTCGTGTATCTACTCAGCTTACTGACTGTGTAGGCTATGTCTGGTCTAGTACAGCTCATTAAGTACATTAGACTTCCGATAACTCTCGAGTATTCTACTTGAGAGATACTTTCTCCTCTGTTTTTAGATGGATGTTGATTAGTATCTATTGGTGTTCTAGTCAAGCCAGTATCATTCTTATGGAATTTTCCTAAAATTTTATCGACATAATGTGACTGACTTAGAACAAGCCCTTTTGATGTTCTTGAGATTTTCACTCCAAGTATAACATCAGCTAAACCCATATATTTCATGTCAAACCTCGAGTTTAACATATTTTTAGTGGATTCAATCATCTTATTGTCACTGCCAACAATAAGCATGTCGTCAACGTAAAGACATAAGATGACATATCCATCTTTAGTGTCTTTGACGTAAACACATTTGTCACACTCGTTAATCTTAAATCCACTCTCCATCATGACATAGTCAAATTTCTCATGCCATTGTTTTGGTGCTTGTTTCAAGCCATACAATGACTTCACCAATTTACACACTTTCTTTTCCTGTCCTGGAGACGAAAACCCTTCGGGTTGTTCCATATAGATTTTTTCATCTAAGTCTCCGTTCAAGAAATCAGTCTTAACATCCATTTGATGTACTTCAAGATTTCGCAAAGCAGCAATCGCAAGTATCATTCTAATGAATGTTATTCTCGTTACTGGAGAATATGTATCAAAGTAATCAAGGCCTTCTCGTTGTCAGTAACCTTTTATTACCAACCTGGCCTTATACTTTTCAATAGTTCCATCTGCTTTCATTTTTTGTTTGAAAATCTACTTGTAGCCTAGTGGTTTACTTCCTGGTGGAAGATCCACTAGCTCCCATGTATGATTTTGCAGGATAGAATCTATTTCACTTTTAATGGCCTCTTTCCATTGAGGTCCTTCCAAGGAGTTCACAGCCTCTTGATAGCTTTGAGGTTCACTTTCTAGCATATAGGTCAGAAAATTCGAACCATAAGATTTTTCTGTCCTTTCCCTTTTTGCTACGTCTAGGTTCAACCTCAACCTCCTCTTCTAGCTCTTGGTCCTGACTATGTTCAGTCATAATCTCATACGTCCGTTTAAAAGAACTTGCCTCTTCTTCGGACCTACATGGAAACACATGTTCAAAGAATGAAGCGTTTCTCGACTCCATTATCGTGTTTCTGTGTATATCTTGGATTTTAGATTCATACACGAGAAACCGATAAGGACTACTGTTATGTGCATATCCAATGAATAAGCAATCTACAGTTTTCGGGCCTATCTTCACCTTCTTTGGTGTTAGGACAGCCACTTTAGCAAGACACCCCCACACTCGTAAGTATTTATAGGAAGGTGTTATTCATTTCCATAACTCATAAGGGGTCTTCTTCATTTTCTTTCGGGGCACCTTATTCAAAAGGTAATTTGCTGATAATACAGCATCCCCCCACATGTTTTGAGGTAATCCAGAACTTACTAGCATCACATTCATCATCTCCTTTAAAGTGCGATTTTTCCTTTCAGCAACACCATTTTGTTGCGGTGAATACGGTGCGGTGGTTTTATGTATGATTCCATGTTGTGCACAGAATTCAGCAAACGGTGCTTCATACTCACCACCTCGATCGCTTCTTAGCACCTTAATTTTCTTGTTAAGTTGATTTTCAACTTCATTCTTATAGAGAACAAATTTCTCTATCGCTTCATCCTTGCTTTTTAGCAAATACACATAGCAGTATTTCGTGCTATCGTCGACAAAAGTAATGAAATACTTGTTGCCACCTCTTGTTTGTACAAATTTTAAATCACATATATCACTGTGAATTAAATCAAGTGATTCTGTATTTCGTTCAATTGACTTAAATGACGACCTAGTCAATTTTGTTCAACACAAGCCTCGCACTTATGTTTGGAATCAACATGGAATGCTGGTATGCATTTCAAGTTAACTAGCCTACGTAAAGTATCATAGTTAACGTGTCCTAATCTACCATACCACACATTGGAAGACTCAAGCAAGTAAACAGAAGCATTCACTTTATTATTCATTTTTGGTTTAACAACCATTACATTGAGTTTAAATATTCCATCGGAAACATAGCGTTTTCCGACAAACATTCCAATTTTCAACAAGATGACCTTGTCTGACTAAAACACAATGCGAAAATCATGCTTATTCAAAAGTGGCCCGGACACAAGGTTCTTGCGGATTTTCGGCACATACAGCACGTTGTTGAGAGTCAGCTCTTTTTCCGAAGTCATCTTTAGAACCACTTTTCCTTAGCCCTTGATTTCAGAAGTTGCTGAGTTTCCCATGAACAACTTCTCTCCATTCTCAACTGCTTCAAAAGCAGTATATAACTCTTTATCAAAGCACACATGTCTCGTAGCTCCGGTGTCAATCCACCATTCTTTTGGGTTAGAACCCACCATGTTCAATTCAGAAATGACTGCTGCGAGACTCATCTCCGACACATCATATGCCATGTAGTCAACCACTTTGCTTCTTTCTTCTTCTTTGGCAATCTGCACTTCGAAAATTTGTGGCCTACTTTGTCACAGTTGAAACACTTCCCATGAAATTTCTTCTTAGGAATGCCCCCTTTTGGTCCCAACTTGATCCCTTTTCCACTGGATGGCCCAGCTTTGGTTTTGTAGTTCTTACTACCTTGACCATGTTCAACAATATTGGCCTTAGTCGCACCAAGATTGAACCACTTCTTTTCGAAACTCTTGTTGTCTTCTTCAATTCGAAGTCTAACAATCAGTTCTTCAACGTTCATTTCCTTTCGCTTGTGTTTCAAATAATTCTTGAAATCTTTCCACGCGGGAGGCAATTTTTCAATGATTGCAGTCACTTGGAAAGTTTCACTCAGAATCATCCCTTCGGCATGAATTTCGTGAAGAATCACTTGGAGTTCTTGCACTTGACTGATTATAGTTTTGGAGTCCACCGTCTTATAGTCCAAGAATCGGCCGACGATAAATTTCTTAGCCCCGGCATCCTCAGTGTTATATTTTCAGTCCAAAGACTCCCACAACTCCTTAGCAGTTTTCATGGTGCTATACACGTTGTATAGCGAATCTGCCAAACTGTTCATGATGTAATTCCGGCATAAGAAGTCCGAGTGTTTCCAAGCATTAGCAGCACTGATAGGTTGAACATCCACCTCACCCTCTTGGATTTTTGGAGCACTTTCAGTCAAGAATTTCGCAAGATTCAAGGTGGTCAGATAGAACAGCATTTTCTGCTGCCACCTCTTGAAATTCAAGCAGTTGAATTTCTCCAGCTTTTTCCCATGATTAACTGGTACATTAACCGAAGCATTAGTCACATGTTGGCTCACAACACGACTTAGCATTGGAGCCACAGTCTGTGTCATAACAGAGTTAGGCCCTGCACCCATAGCTGAACTAGGCCCTGCACCCATAGTAGAACCCACAGCCTGAGATTGGGTACCTTTAGCTTGGGACACATCCATGTTGGAATCTATGTTGGTGGAACCGATTGCCATTTCGTCTTCCGAAAGAACCAAACAACAAATTAGTTTCCACAATATAACAAATATAAGAAACTGATCAGTTCGGAGATAATCAATATAGGAAACCAAATTTTCCTTTCTGAAAATTTGTTTTAAGCTTGTAGGAAATTCAGTGTATGCGGATGAAATCGGGAAATGTTGTCTTTCTTCTCGTCAATTTGAATAATGCGCAATTAAAAGACTCCCAGATGAAGAGGGAGGTCACAACCAGACCGCTTAAATCCCAAACTATTTTTAGACAGTTTAAGTCTTTTTGACAAAGCCTTTCAATTTTGCAAAACAAAATTCAAACAACCGTATATCGAATTTTCACCAGATCATTGAAAGTTTTATTTCCAACAAATAACTTTTGTTCCAATAGAATTTAAAATTCATGAAGCATACGAACAATATATCATAAATTCATGAAGCATGGACTGTAAATTTAATACGAAAAATTGTATGAATTAAACAACTGAAATATAGAATTTTAACCCGAGGCCTGTGTTACACACAGTTTCCTTAAAACAGATTCGTCCCCTCATCATCCGTGCTTGAAGTTTAAAACAGGCGTCCATTTCCCATGATGCAACGGTAAAACCAGTAGTTTCTGAGCACCGCAGAAACCATTCCGACGAACTGAACTAATGCCTGAACTACACCACCACCAAGAGAGAACTCTATGCAAATGAATTTCTAGTGTATTCTAAACTTGAAAGCTTTTGCTTCTTTTTTTGTGTGTATTGAAATGAGGAAAATGAGCCACTATTTATAGGCTAGGCTACCATTAATGGCAATGACCTTTGGAGTCCTCATCTTTTTCCTATGTGGGACAAATTCATTTTTCCCACATAAACTCCCTTTTGAGTGGCACACTTTGAGCCTCAATTTCTCATTCGCCCGAGCATCAACTTTGGCAAGTATATGATTTCGATGTACTCACGGAGAAGAACACAAATCAACTTTCATCTTCCAAATTGAACAACCAGGTCCCACTCAAAACTCGTGCCAAAGTCAGCCAATTTTTCCAACATGTGTAAAATTGAAACACAATTTCGACTTACCGATTTTCGAGAGGCAAAATGATAATTTTACCAAACCCGAAAATGAGAATATGGATTAATGCCTTTTCTACACATCAAACCATCCTGTAAAATTAGTGCCGTCAAACGGTCCACACGAACAAGATCTTGATGCATCAACTTGATCATTGCCGAAGTGGTTCCATTCTCCATCGCAAAATATCGTTTGAGATTGTTAGAAAATTTACATCAACTGGGGAAAATGGAGAATAACCAATGACCCGAAAATCAAGAAGATGAAAACAAAGAAAATGAATAACATAACGAAAATGAAGGTTTGAACGCGTAATCGCTCCCCTCAAATGATATTTGTCTCCTCTCGAAATTGTATGAGATGCTTAAGGGCTTTGGCAAACGGATTGTAGGATTATATCAAGCCTTGTAAATAATCTAACACTGAAGCACAAGTGCGATCCTCCAAAACTTTAAGAACTCAAGGAAGATATGAATATAAATAAGAAATCGATGGTTTGATTCATAGTGGAATAATATTTGAATCACAACGTGTTTCTCTCATGGTTGTAATTTTTTTTACACCCTTGTAATGATCACAAATCATATATATAGCCATGAAACAAGACTATGCGAAGTGGTGCCAAAACATTGTTGAAAGGCCGCCAATTTCAAAACCAAAACTGCCCAACAGTTACAAGATCCTTTCATGCGACCTCATGGTATAATCCCATGCTGTCACAAGGTTTACCCCAGCTTTGGCTGCCAATTCTTTGATCATGGCCATGCGACTGCAATGGCATACTGCATAAGCCACTGTTTTGGTTTTCAATTCCACTTTCATTCCACTTCGTTTTTCATTGATTGGATTAAGTTTGGTTCTATATCTAGAATAATAAGTGGACTAGACCTATTTAATTCTTGATCATAGTAATAAATGTTTTGACTGGTTCATACATGTAAATTAATTTATTTTTATGATACAAAGAAATGTTGGCATAACCAATAACTCATTTGTTTTTCAAAATCCAACCTCAAATTTCCTTTTTCATAGAAATTCAACTTTCACGGATTCATAGATAATAGAAATTACTTGACGTCCACAAATCTCGACCATCAACAAAAATTTAGAGAGTGGGCACTACAATCAAAATAGCTTTTTACGGCATTCATTTACGGCGCATTTATGGCATGCCATAAAAATATATTAATTACGGCGTGCACAAGTAAGCCGTAAAACTCATTTAGTAAAATTATTTACGGCGAGCAAACGATGCACGCTGTATTAAGTAAAATTTACGACATGCAACAGATGCACGCCGTGTTTAGACAAAAAATTAAACGAATTTACGGAGTGCAAATGCACGCTGTAGTAAGCCGTCCTCAAAATCCCAATTAAAACATAGCATTCCTTCTCCCATTTCATAAGTTCTCCTCCTCCTCTCGATTCACTGCGCCTCCTGCCGCCACAGCCACCATCCTCGACTCCGCCTCTCCACGACTTCACCCGGTGCCTCAGCTCTCACTCTCCGCTTTCCACTGCCGACCACAGAAGCCAGCTCTCACTCTCGTTGCTCGCCTCCCAGGACCCAAATCAAAATTTTTCTATAAAGTAAGGGTTATTCAAATTAATACCCGCCCCTGTATGATTTAAGCTATTAAATGAGTTAGCATGAATCAGATTAATACCTAAAATCAGATTATTGTTTGGCACTATATCAGATTAATACCTAAAATCATATTAATATAGCTGCTTACAGATTAATACAGATTACACATTCATTTTCCTCTCAAATTTACTGATTCGTTATGTCATTTGACTTGATAATGAAATTAATTTTCGTATTATTGCATTTTTCTATATGGAGTTTGAAATATTTTCCTTTGTTGATGAAATTTTAGCGTTAAAAGGTATACACTGACCTTTTATGGCGTGCATTTGCACGCCGTAAAAACTTATAGACTTTTAACGGCGTTCTCTAATGGCACGCAATGCATGCTATAAAAAGTTAAGATTTTTTACGGTATGGCTTTATTTGGTTTGCGCACGTACGCCGTAAATCACTTTTTGTAAAAAGTGAATTCTATTGTAGTGGGGGCCGGGGGTTCGAATTTATAGCTATAAATAATATTACTTTTTAAAAAAAATAAAAAAAAATAGCCAATTGCTTATATATCAGTCGATTCTCACGTAGTACGATCAAAACAAAATATTCATAACATGCAAACATAACAGGTTATAAATTAATTAATTTGTTCTTTTGGTACGAGTTCATCTTTAATAAATTCGAGTACCGAATGCCTTAAAAAAATTCTTGAAGATAAAAAAAAATGCATAGTTTATGTAATACAACAACAATAATATAAATAATAAGAGCTATATCTCCTAATAAGTACTTGACGTTTTAAGTTGAAAATTTCAAGTCTCCAAGTTATTAGACCTCAAAAAGTTCACAAGAGTAATCTAGCTCATGTTTGATCTTCATTCTTTAAAAACTCTTAATTTTTTATTATTATTTTTTTTAAATTTATTCTCACAATAAAATAATTTTACGCATAAAAGGCTAAAGAGAAAAGAAGGTTTCAGATTTTATATTAATTGCAAAACAATGATGCTGAGCTAGTCTCTGAAGCACCATTTCCTCGTGAAAATCGGCTTCTTTTATAAACACGACATTTTCTCACAACTTCACATGCAATCTCACTGTTCCATCAGTTGCTATTATAAGAAAGTCATCGGACTATGGACACTGGACAGTAACTTCCGGCTCAGAGATTACAAAAGGTTTCAGATAATAATCGCTTGAAATCAATTAACTTGGTCATTGAATTTTGAAATTTCATAGGGGAGAAAAAGAGTCGGGACAATAATACAATTTTAACTTCAAACACGGGATTGTAAATGATCAATCGCCAATAGGGTGTCCTCCGGAAAAAAGGGCCCATGTGGCCCTGTTTATGTAGCATAACTCTCACATTTTTCAATAACTCTTCTTGGACATACCACTAGACCTAAATGTTTTTCATTAATTCATTGTTTTTGTAAACACCCCATGCCCTTTATTTTACACGGTAGAACGCCAAGCGCTCAAGTCTCGGGTTCTAAATAATTAAGAATTTCACGTATATAACTACTTACCTAAAGATCTTGAAGAGGAAAGAATCCCTTCGACTCGCCAATCATTCCAATTTAGAACCAATCCTCCCAAAGCTTCTATTCTCTCGTCCTCGTCTTGTCTATCGGGCTATTTAAAAAAATAAAATAAAAAATTCAACAAAGAATTATAAATGAAGCAATAAATGCAGCCTATTTTATCCCATAAGTCTTTCATTCCCATCCTATTCTACTATTTCTGATTAAATACATGTTCGTCAAATATTAAAAACTACTTTTTTATTTTTATTCCAAATTTTTAACTAAACAATCACAGTTACCACATATTCATTAACCATACATTAATAAAAAGTTATGAATAATATTATCCATGTCATAAGAATATTTCCCTTTTTCCATTTCAAATTAGGAAACAGCTAGTCATCACCTTATGATCACATGACAACGGCACCGTCGCCACCGCCAACTTTTTAACCATATATTTTTTAAAAACTCACTATTAAAAATCTCATTTTGATGAAATAATGGTCATCAAACATGGGCTATATAACACCCTGGGCTGGAATCTTGCAAACCATCATGTTGAATTCATTTTGGCATTATTGAATCACTTTAGCACTCCACATTTATCACAAAATTTCTTATACTTTATTGGAATATGCCAAACTGCCATATGTATAAACCATCATGTTGAATTCATCTTGGCATTATTGAATCAATTTAGCACTCCACATTTATCACAAAATTTCTTATACTTTATTGGAATATGCCAAACTGCCATATGTATAAACCATCATGTTGAATTCATCTTGGCATTATTGAATCAATTTAGCACTCCACATTTATCACAGTTATTAGTATGTGTTTGTAGATTCGATCTACATCAGTTAGGTTGGGTTTTGTCCACCTCTAGTTGTGGTAGTTGAAGTCGACGAGAGGCAGAGGAGCGAGACTGAGGCGTGGAAAATGGCGAGGTGAGGTTGAGTTGGGAGTTAAGGCCTTAACGTTTTTCTCTTGGGCTTCTAAATCGAAAGGCCCAACAATCTAAAAAAAAAGGCCCATTAATCTTTTGCAACGTTTAAAAAATGTTGCAAAAAGTCTACCTTTTGCAACGTTTAAAAAAACGTTGCGAAAGGTATCTTTTGCAACATTAAAAAAATGTTGCAACAAAGCGAAAAGTCTATCTTTTGCAACGTTTAAAAAATGTTGCGAAAGACATCTTTTGCAACGTTTAAAAATGTTACGAAAAGTCTACCTTTTGCAACGTTTAAAAAATGTTGCTAAAAGTCTAACTATTGCAATGTTTATAAAACATTGAGAAAAGTCTACCTATTGCAACGTTTAAAAAACATTGCAATAGGTAGACTTTTCGTAACTTTTCACAAACGTTGCGGAAAGTATTATTGGCAACATTTATTTTAAAAGTATTGCTAAAACTCAATTTCAATGACTAATTGCAACATTCACTTATTCACATATTGCAATAGACCCTTTTAGCAACACTTAACTATCGAATGTTACCTTTTATGTGTTGCAATAGACCATTTTTGGTGTAGTGCAATTTGATTTTCTTTATAAGATAGTATAACTGATGCCAAATATAGATCGAGGTAGACACAACCAGTGATAGAGTCCAAAATTTAGTTACAACAAGATTTCTCGAACATCTTTTTCTATTGAACACTGATTTCAACAATATTTTACTCGACTTAGAAATGGAGATTTTGTTTAAAATATTTTTCTCACAATTATTTGATATGAAATTCAACAAATGAATGAATACTAATCTAGATAGAGAACTAATAGAAGATCTAATAATGCAGGAAAATTACAGAATATGAATTTAATTTATTAAGCAGAAAGTAGGAATATAATTTTTTAGCAACTAAGTTGAGTCAAATGCTCAATAATGGAGGAACCCAGAAATATACCACAATAAAATTGATAAAAATAGAAAAGTATAAGGACCATAAGTCCATAACAATAATTTGATCGTCAGTTCGCTCAATATATTTTAAAAACTTCGTCATTTCTTAAAGCAGTTGAGTCAGCCCAAATGACAATGCTTCAAAGTATGGGGTTTATAGAAGTTTGGCATTGAAGTGGAGAAGTCGTTGGTGCAAATGGGCTAAGTAGAAAAGAGGAATTACTTGGTAAAAAAATTTCTACGTGCTTTTTTTAAAAGATTAGGCTCGAAATTATAGGAAGAACAAGTTCATCGTTTGACCTTCCCAAAAGCTTCTTCTACTCTGTGGTGAGCATAATATTGCAAACTTAAATCTTGGGGAAAGAAATAATTAGATTTTTACGAGATATGTTTTCATTCGAAGTTGATAATTTTTTGAACGAAAAAAGGCTAAAAAAAATGAGTATACTATTCTTTATCAAACTTTTCATCGTCTAACCCAAACTGAATGCGATGTAATCAAACTTATATTTGACGCCCTATAGAATATAAAGCTCAGTGATTAACATCCATTGTTGTACCCCTAGTGCATTTGTCATCAAATAATTTAAATTTCATAACTCCCCATAAAGTTATAAAATTGTATTGATTTCTCATAATTCTGCAACTTATAAATTTTATAAAACTATATATTGTTATAAAATGAGAGGAAAAAAGAATAGAGAAAACTCAATAAATCTTTTGTGTATATTATTGAAAATCAAAGCCCTATATTTATAGGTAAGAATCAGGGATACAATGGTAATAATTTCTAGGGCTACAGAGGTACAAATGTCATTCACCAATAAACTTTAATGGACTTTCCATTTACAACACTCCCCCTTGAATGACATATTACAAAATATCTGTCTCGTTAAAACCTTGTTTGATAAAAACACAATGGAAAAAAAATCAAACGAAGGAAAAAGAGTACAGTTATTTTGGAGTATTAAAATTAAATGCTGCTTCATTAAAATTTTGCTAGGAAAATCCAATGGGACAAAACCTAAGCGAAGGAAAAAGAGTGCAGCTACTCCCCCCTGATGTTGATCACTGAAAATCTTTGAGTCAACGCATTTCAATCTCATGAACTAATTTCTTAAATGTAGATGTTGGCAGCGCTTTTGTGAATAGATCAGCCACATTGTCACTTGAGTGCATTTGTTGAATGTCAATGTCACCATTCTTCTGAAGTTCATGGGTATGAAAGAATTTTGGAGAAATATGCTTCGTTCTGTCGCCTTTGATATAGCCTCCCTTGAGTTGTGCGATACAAGCTACATTATCTTCAAACAAAATTGTTGGATTATCTTTTGTTGAAGTCAATCCTGATGATTGGATATGATGGGTCATATTCCTCAACTATACACATTCTCACCCTACTTCATGGATTGCAATAATCTCAGAATGATTTGAGGATGTTGCTGTCAATGATTGTTTCACAGATCTCCATGATATAACTGTTCCTCCACGTGTAAACACATATCCTGTTTGTGATTTAGCTTTATGTGGATTGGAGAGATAACCTGCATCTGCACATCCCACTAAAGCAGGTCCTAACTTTTGAGAATAAAACAGTCACATATCAATAGTACCTTTTAGGTAACGAAAAATATGTTTAACACCATTCCAATGCCTTTGAGTTGGTGTAGAGTTATATCTTGTAAGGAGATTTACAGAAAAAAACTATGTCAGTTCGAGTGCAATTTGCAAGATAAGTTAATGCTCCAATTGCACTAAGGTATGGTACTTCAGGACCAAAAATCTTTTCTCCATCTTCAAGTGGATGAAATGGATCTTTTTTCATATCAAGTGATCGAACAACCATAGTTAATGGCAATGGATGTGCATTATCCATATAAAAGCGTTTCAAGACTTTTTCTGTATAAGTAGATTGATGAACAAATAATCCCCCTGAAAAATGTTCAATTTGTAATCCAAGACAAAATTTGGTTTTCCCCAAACCTTTCACCTCAAATTCATTTCTCAAATAAACTGCAGTTTTGTTGAGCTCTTCAGGAGTTCCAATTAAATTTAAATCATCAGCGTAAACTGCCACAGTTGCAAATCCAATATTTATTTTCTATATGAAAACACATGGGCAGCTATCGTCATTTTTATAACCCTCTTTCAATAAATATTCGTTGAGGCGATTATACCACATGCGTCCGAATTGTTTCAATCCATATAATGATTTTTGCAATTTAATTGAGAACATAGTTCTTGAACATATATCATTTATTCTTAGCACCTTAAATCCTTCAGGGACTTTCATATATATGTCACTGTCAAGTGAACCATATAGGTAGACAGTTACTACATCCATAAGGCGCATATCGAGCCCTTGTGATACGGTCAAACTAATTAAGAACCTAAAAGTGATGGTATCCATTACGGGAGAATATGTTTCCTCATAATCAATTCTCGATCTTTGGGAGAAACCTTGAGCCACTAGTCGGGCTTTGTATCTTGTAATTTCATTATTCCCATTTCTCTTTCGTACAAAAACCCATTTGTATCCAACAGGGATTACATTTTCAGGTGTTCGAATTACTAGTCCAAACACTTTTCGTTTCTCCAAAGAATTCAATTCTGCCTGTATGGCTTCTTTCCATTTTAACCAATCATTTCTATTTCGACAGTCATTAACAGACTGTGGTCCAGGATCCTCATTTTACATAATATCAAAAGCCATGTTAAAAGCGAAAATATTGTCTATAACAATATTATTTCGTTCCCATAACTTATGAGATATCATATAATTTATTGAGATCTCATTATTTTCGGGCACCTCTGGTTCTTCAGGAACCGTACATTCAATATTTGATTGATTAATTTTTTCTAATGTGATTTCTTCTGAAGTTTTTGGTTGGTTTTTCTCCTGTACTCTTCTTTTTCGAGGTACAGAGTCTTTTGAACCAACTGGTCGACCACGCTTCTGACGTATTTGAGATTCATTTGCCACAGCAGATTGTCCTGCAAGGACCTTTATTTTTGCTGGAATATTTTCTGCTGGAATATATTACTTTGTCACTTTTCTCGTGTCAACAAATATATCAGGTAGTTGAATTGCAATTTTTTGCAAATGAAAGATTTTTTCAACCTCTTGTTCACATTGATTGCTGTGGGGATCAAAGTGAGATAGAGTTGTCTCATTCCAAGAAATTCTATCTTGTTTTTCAAGATGTAGTTTTTCTCCTCCCAAAGTTGGGAAAGTCATTTCATCAAAATGACAATCTGCAAAACATGCAGTAAATAAGTCACCCGTTAAAAGTTCAAGATATCTAATAATATATGGTGAATCAAAGCCCACATAGATCCCAAGTTTTCATTGGGGACTCATTTTAGTACGTTGTGGGGGTGAAATAGGAACTTGGACAGCACAACCAAAAACCCATAGGTGAGAAATATCCGGTTCATGACCAAATGCAAGTTGCAAAGGTGAATATTGATGATAGGCAGTTGGTCTTATACGAACCAATGATGCAGTATGTAATATGGCATGACCCCAAACAGAAGTTAGGAGTTTTGTTTTCATAAGTAATTGTCTAGCAATAAGTTGTAGATGTTTAATAAACAATTCCGCTAAACCATTTTGTGTATGAACATGTGCAACTGAATGTTCAATTTCAATCCAAATTGACATACAATAATCATCAAATGCTTGTGATCTAAATTCACCCGCATTGTCAAGACGAATAGTCTTGATTGAGTAATCGGGGAATTGTGCTCACAATTTTATGATTTGAGCAAGTAGTCTAGCAAATGCTACATTCCTAGTTGAAAGTAGGCAAACATGTGACCATCTTGTAGAAGAATCAATTAATACCATAAAGTAATGAAATGGTCCACATGGTGGGTGTATTGACCCACACATATCTCCATGTATTCTTTTCAAGAAAGTTTGAGATTCAATATTGACCTTTGTAGTTGAAGGTCTAATAACTAACTTACCTTGCGAACAAGCTACACATAGATAATCATTAGATAAAAGAATCTTCTGGTTCTTTAAAGGATGTCCATGTGAGTTGTTTATTATTCGACGCATCATTATGACTCCTGGATGTCCAAGTCGATCATGCCAAAGTATAAAACTTTTTGAATCAACGAACTTCTGGTTCGTAACATTGTTTGATTCGACCATTTTCATAAATGTAAAATACATGCCAAACGGGAGTGCATGAAATTTTTCTTTTATCTGCTTCTTGCCAGATACAAAAGAAGTGATGCAAAGATATACAACATTATTTTCTTGCATCGTCTCAATGTGATATTCATTACAGCGAATATCTTTAAAACTAAGCAAATTTAGAAGTTGCTAGAATAAAGTGTATCGTCAATATATAATTTTGTATTATTTAATAAAATAATACAAGCTCTTTCGGAGCCTTCAACGATATTCGACACACCCGATATCATGTTAACATTATTTTCAGCTAATATTAAGTCCAAAAAGTATTTTTTGTCTTGAAAAATAGTATGTGTAGTTGCACTATCAATTAAGCAACTGTCTTGACTATCCATCATGAATCTATAAATACAACAAAATAAACAAAATTTTAAAAAAAAACTTGAATTTAGATTTAAAGAAGTAAACATTACTTAATATTATGAAATAAAGGGTGCATAATAGAGTTTTATTTTATTTTATTTTATTTTATACGGAAAAGTAAAAACATATTTTAGACTAAATTTTTAAAACGAAAAAAATACTAGTAACAGTAAAGAAATCGGAGATATCCAAATGAGTCACATCAATTGGACCATCATAATCAGTAAAATTAGTTTCCAATTTTTCTTTTCCCTTGATTGATCTCTGGTAGAGATCCACAAGATGTTTTGAGGTACGACACATACGTGCCCAATGCCCTTTCATTCTACATCTGAAGCAACTTTCTTCATGCTCCTTTTTAGATTTGCCACTCTCGTTTGCTTTGTGCCTTTTGAATTTATTGCCTTGTTGTTGATAACTTTATTGATTATTTCTTCCATGATTTATTCCACGTCCGCGTCTGCGTCCTTGTCTTGATATTGTATTTGCTTCAGGCAATATAGTACCATTTGCTTCAGGCAATGGTACAGAACCAGTTGGACGTAATCCATGATTTTTCATCAACAATTCATTATTTTGTTCAGCAACTAGTAGGCAAGATATAAGTTCTGAGTACTTTTTGAAGACACGCTCAGGATATTGCTGCTGCAGGAGCACATTCGAGGCATGAAAGGTGGAGAAAGTTTTTTCCAACATATCTTCATTGGTAATTTTTTTCCCCACACAAAGTCAACTTTGAACATATTCTAAACAATTCAAAATTGTAATCACTAAACGTTTTAAAGTCTTGCAAACGAATGTACATCCACTCATAACGGACTTTGGGGAGGACTATAGTCTTCTGATGATCAAATCTTTCAGTTAACTTTTTCCAAAGAACTTGTGGATCTTTCTCAATAAGATATTTAATTTTTAATCCATCGTGAAAATGGTGACGGAGGAAAATGAGTGTTTTTGCACGATCCTGTAGGGATTCATTATTTCCTTCTTTTATTGTCTCTCCCAGACTCTTTGAGACGAGATGGATATCAGCATCCAGTATCCATGACAGATAATTTTTACCAGATATGTCAAGTACAGCAAACTCAAGTTTCGTAATGTTTGCCATTTGTTTAACTATACAATAAAAAAATACAATTAGTTTCGAAGAATATGATTAATTATCACATGTTAATCAAATAGTCAATATCAACATGACTTTAAGCTACGTATTTTCCTCTAGGGATAAACACTAATTTGAAATAATATGTTCTTCAAAACATATGCTACTTCTGGAGCACATTATATTTTTCTATTATTTCTTCAAGTGCAATATGTCAATATTCTTCTGAAATATTGAAAATTATAATTTATGCTCTTCAGGAGCAAATAATATTCTTATAATGTTGTGCTACTTCTGGAGCAACAACGAATAGATCTATGATTAATATTTTTCTGAAATATTAATTATAATTTTGTACTACATCAGGAGCAACAACAATTAAAAATAAATTTAATATGATGTTTCGTAACTAAACATAAAAAAATGATAATACATCCAATTGCTCACCATTAATTAATATACAAACACATATAAAATATTATTTTGAATTAATAACGTGAGTCGAGCGAAACACAAAAAAAAAAAAAAAAAAAAAAAATTGGTGACATGTAGAAACATATTCACATATTATGGCACGAAATTCTAATTATGTGCAATTAAAATAATTGAATTAGTATTAACCAATTAAGGCATGAAATTTGCAGAAACCAATGGATTTGAGAGAAAAGATGAGTTGGGTACAGTTATTTGTTTATTGTATATTATATATATATGGAATCAGCCAAAATAGAGATCTGAAATTGAAACTTGCTTACAAAAAACATTGACCAATTAAACAAAAAAAAAATTATAAGCATATGTAGAACATAAATGGCTAATCTAAATATAAGGAAGGTATAGGAACATGAATTAATGCATATCAATTGATTTAACATAAATATATCTCCATAAAAATGCACGTGGATTGATGTAAAGGAGAAAAATATTAATTAATTCAAAGAGAGGTACAAAGAAAACACAATGATCTAGAAAGATGAGATCATGTATTGCAAATTCAACATATGTATATGTAAAATTCACGTATTATCAAATTAATTTTGATATACGTGATAGATGATTATGAAAAAAAATTACTAGTTTCTCAGAGTTTCGTGTCGATAACGTGTTATAAAATAAAAGGAAAAGAGAATAGAGAAAACTCAATAAACCTTTTGTGTATATTATTGAAAACCAAAGCCCTATATTTATAGGTAAGAATCAGGGATACAATGGTAATAATTTCTAGGGCTACATAGGTACAAATGTCATTCACCAATAAACTTTAATGGGCTTTCCATTGTTGTACCCCTAGTGCATTTGTCATCAAATAATTTAAATTTCATAACTCCCCATAAAGTTATAAAATTGTATTGATTTCTCATAATTCTGCAACTTATAAATTTTATAAAACTATATATAACGTTGTAAAAATAATAATAATAATAATAATAATAATAATAATAATAATAATAATAATAATAATAATAATAATAAACAATTGAAGTGAAAAATAAAAGTAGTTTTCCAATATCATCGCGTGTTTAGTTTCTCATCATTTACATATAAATACTTTAATTTATCTATAAAGTAATTAGTGAACGTTTAGTGTATAATATTGAATTAAAGACTAAAAATATATGAAATGTTTCCATATGACCCTTGCCAAAGTTGGGATGGCCCAAGAATCGATTTTTACTGCCAATCTATCAATTTCTATGGTCTTAAGGGTACCAACATAACGGTTTTGCTACATATACAATCGAGGTTGAATTTCGATTGACAACCACACACATGGGAGGCCCACGATGAATAAAAAAAATTGTAGGCCCCCTCCTATAAGGAGGTTGTCAACCCCAATTGTACAACTAACCAAATTCATTAACATAAATATTTCTTAGGATTTCAATTTATGCGGTCTAGCATTCAATTCAATCTCGCTAATATCAAACAATTGACTATTCAAGTTCAAGTTGTAAATGTAAGACGCGTTTTACATGCCACTGTTTGATCTTCATTATTTTTAAAATACATTTTTTTCTTTTCTTTTCAACATCATATTTTTTAATAAAATAATATTATATACAAATCCAAAGTTTTACCTTATTTTTTAACAGCACACTCCCCATCAATCTACTTTTCAAAAATGCATTTTTAATTTTAGAATTAGTGCTCAAACATGCTCATAATTCATCAAATCTATAATAGTGGAAAATTAAGATATCAAAATGACAGAATGTTGGAAAAACTGGATGATTTGTGTTTAGACACCTACCAATTAACACAATCAATTTATATATCTCAATAAAATAATTCAACAATAATATGAATATGCGAGAAGAAGAGTCAGAAATGTAAGCCTTGGGAGTCACATCGAAGACGCTGTTCTAAAGTGGTGTTGCCTCCCCTTCGTGCGAGTTCTTTTGATACTACACGACTCCAAGATAAAACCCACGTGACTCTTTTTCTATGGACATGACCATATGGAGATAAGTGAACAAATCTCTCATTCAGTTGCCAAAATAGTATGAATATAGTATAAGATTGTAGAGGGGACAATACTTCAAGTTTGTATAAGATATGTACAACAATAAAATCCAATCATCTTTTATAGGTAAAATTTCAACCCCCACATTTATATCATTAAAACATAAGTTATAATATGTATTGTGATCTTTTAATTTTATGTTAAAACTTAAAATTAAAAGGTTTTAATTTGAAAGGTTGAAAATTTTATTCTTAAGTTACAACCTAAATTATGATATTTAATTTTATATTAAAAGTTAATATTAAAAATCAAAATTGAAAATTAATATTTGTTGTGAAAGTTAAAAACTTTTAAAAAATGTTCCAACAATTTCCCACAAGTTTTAAACTTTCAAAATAGATAAATATATATAATAGTGGCAACGTTATACTGTGTAATAGGTGTAGGTGTCTTTTGGACTTGAACTTCACTTAGTGATAATAATTTCTATTTGAGGGAGTCATAATGGACTAAGCTTTGAATTAGGTTCCTTTGGTCAAACTATAATAGTTCAACACACAGTATCGATTTAGGCTCAGTTCATTGCGGATAGCGCTGTTAATGGCCATGCGCTCTAATCTTGATTCTAGTAATAGTCTCTAGGGAATAGCCCAATCCCATAGCCATTGCTTCATGACAACTTTTACATAGATGAATTATCCAAGGGTGTGTGATCCACAGTTCACAAGAATTGTCGCCTCAATTCTCATTCAGGGTTAGAACATTCATAATATCACATTATTAGCACTATCACCATAGGGATGAGCACAAATAATATAATGCTATTACGAGTCACGCAGTACGAGTTATTTCTACCACATTGAACATTCTTCATGGGATCTCCAATCACAAAAGTTGAATTACTCCCGGAGGTGACTCTCTTATGGACTCAAACTCATCCCCTCAATGATTTATGTATGTTCATCTGGACTACAATTATTTATGTCCTTTTTTACAACAATTTGATATCATATATTTGCAAAGCTCTTCCACTTGCAATTTACACGCCTGCAAGGTCTTCTAAACTTTCCAAGATATTAGTATCTCAACAATTTGGATAGACTTAAATAAAAGGTATGACAATGTAGAGAATATAATTGTTCAATTTGTCTTTTTCTAGTTCTATTTTTTAATGAGATATGAAATTTCGATATTCATTCAACTTATTCTCAGCATTAACCAAAGAAAGGAAATATCAATAAATAGTTTAACACTCCCACATTTCAAAGATATAATAATTCATTACTAAATAATATCTCAATTTCTATATATCATAATATAATATTGATTTTTGTAGTAGACTAAGACTGGTCAAGACTCTACAAACATCAATTATCAATGCATACCATACACATCACATGTGTGGATGGCTATATTAAATTATTAATTATCAGCATTGTGATGATCAAGTTGATGTCAATAGTTATGAATATTTAGCACACATATTTACAAAATTTTAATACCTGCTAACTTGCGGAATTTCTTCTTCATAGTGAAATTAAGATTAGGATGATAGCATAAATATCAAGGAAAAAGGTCTAATTGGCAAGTCAAATGTTAAGTGAAGGAATTTTAGAGCAAGTTCAAGTTATGCGATAGTATTATATCATTAGGAACTTAGCAAAGAGTGTACCTCCCATAGTAGTGAGTATCATCGATGTAGTTGTTTTGTAGAGGTAAGATCTTAGTTTAGGAACTATCACGAATAGTTGATTTTTCCTACGGTTATAGTTTTCCTTCTTCTTCTCTAACACAACTACTCCTCTCTTGTAGGTGTCACTAGGACCATCAAAGGACTACTATATGAAGTTGTCTAAGAAATGTGAATGTCCAACAAAACACTTGCATGTTTATCAGCAAAGTAAGTTCCCTTATCGTGCTTATCATAATCAATCAACCACTTCAAACATCAACATTCTATACTAATGAAGAGCAAGAGGGATGCAAGACAATAGGCTACATTTGTTTAAAGTTCAATATTAAATCATTTAAATATAAGTTACACACTATAGAATTAAGTATTTTTATTTTGTATTTAATCTGAAATTTAAAACCAACACAAAACTGAAATTAATAAATTTTTATTTTGAAATTTAAAGCTTTTAGATAACTATTAAAACAGTGAATTTGATGAAATGTGGTTACCTAAGGAAGAGAAAACAATTGTTTTTTTGACGTTCCATATTAATATCCTTAAATCGTTTAAGTTTATGAATTTAGATGATTGTGTACAAATAAAAATCCATCTTTCAGGCAACTTCATTTCATCTGACTCCCAATTCTCGAAATCTTTCGGCAATATGACATGTGATTTGATCATCTTGAATAAAGGTATGGAAATTGACAATAATTTAAAGTTCAGAAAGCTATGGAGATTAGAAGTGGTGTTTATATAGAGCCACAAATGATCTCATTACCATCAGTAAATATATAAAAATAACTGAAAAGGAAAAAAGAGAGGACAAAATGACCTCAAAAGTAGATCAATATGTAGCCTCCCGTAATCATCTTACAAATATAGAAGCAAGCACTTCAATTATCTGTAAAACAGTGAAGAAATCCAACCAACTGGTGGATAACCAAGTTGAGGGGTTAGCGGTGGATGGAGGACATGAAAGAAAACGAATAATTTCAATCATCCTTTTCATAGCTCAAACGATATTTGGTAATTATCTTGTGTCAGAGAGGACAAAATGACCTCAAAAGTAGATCAATATGTAGCCTCCCGTAATCATCTTACAAATATAGAAGCAAGCACTTCAATTATCTGTAAAACAGTGAAGAAATCCAACCAACTGGTGGATAACTAAGTTGAGAGGCTAGTGGTGGATGGAGGACATGAAAGAAAACGAATAATTTCAATCATCCTTTTCATAGCTCAAACGATATTTGGTAATTATCTTGTGTCAATTTTTTTTTTATTTTTTATTTTTTGAGCTTCCGTAGTGAATAACTAAACAAACATAAATTCAGAATTATTCATAATACCTCTACTTTTTAGAATAGGTCCGAATGTCTAAACTATTTAAACTACACAAGGACTTATTATTCTTAAAGTAATCATCCAACTTCCAGATGCAACTTTAGGAATTAATCTAATAGCCAAATTAAAACGTATAAAGAAGTAATTTCTGGAAAACAAGCAAAAAATAACTATGAAATTCAAACACCATCTTGCAAATCCCAGATTTAACAGAATGCAACCTACTTAAAGATTATATAGAAACGTGAAAGAATAATTCAAGAATTGTAGTGTGTCAAAATGTAAACCTGAGATACTTGAAGAGAATAATCAATTTCTCAGTCGAACCTCAACAGGTTTCAGTCAATAATGTAAAATATTGTGGTAACCCTTCACATAAATTACCATCTAAGAGATTAAGCAATAATTTAATTTTACTAGTTTCAGATCATAAAACTAATCATCTACAAACAAATCACACAACACAACTTTTGATTTTTGAAAAAACTGGGTGATTTGTGTTTAGATACTTACCAATTAACATAATAAATTTATATATCTCAATAAAATAATTCAACAATAATATGAATATACGAGAAGAAGAGTTAGAAATGTAAGGTTTGAGAATCACATTGAAAACGTTGTTCAAAAATCGTGTTGCCTCCCTTTCGTGCAGGTTCTTTTGGCACTATACGACCCCATGATAAAACCCACGTGTTTCTCTTTCTATGGGCACGACCATATGGAGATAAGTGAATGAGTCTCTTATTGAGTTGCCAAAATAGTATGAATATAGTAGAAGATTGTATAGGGGACAATACTTCATCAAGTTTTTATAAGATATGTACAACAATAAAATTCAATCACCTTTTATAGGTAAAATTTCTACCCCACATATATATCATTAAAACATAAGTTATAATATGTATGATGGTCTTTTAATTTTATGTTAAAACTTAAAATTAAAAGGTTTTAATTTGAAAGGTTGAAACTTTTATTCTTAAGTTACAACCTAAATTATGAGATTTAATTTTATATTAAAAGTTAATATTAAAATTTCAAAATCAAAATTGAAAATTAATATTTGTTGTGAAAGTTTAAAACTTTTCAAAAATGTTCCAACACAGAAAACGACCACATATTTAAATTTAAGATTAACTGCAATAATTTCTTCTGAGATTAATCAAGATTATGACCAAGTATTAACTGCAATAATTTCTTCTGAGATTAATCAAGATTATGACCAAGTCAAGCACAGACTACACAGTGAAAGTTTTAGTTCCTCGAACCAATCTGGTGACAAGAAAACAATGACTTGTACATGTGGTGCTTGTAATTTTGGCGTTGTTTTTAACCATAAACTCGAATATCTTGGTATTTGAAATTCGCTGTTTTGTTGAATACCATATTGAAGTAATTTGAGTTTCTTTAATAGTTTAAACTTTTAAATGAGATATTTTAAAATAATATTAGAGTAGAATCGTTGTGCGTGAGATACACCTTGAATTATAAATTAAATTTGATCTATAGAAGTGAATGGATGTTGAATATTAAATTTCAATAGATAATGTCTCATATGCATAGATTTTTAAATGAAGTGGTACAACAAATTCATTAAGAAAAGGAAGAATTGTAGTTGGGGGCCCAAATCTTTTAAATTATTGTAGATTATACCCAAGCCTCTCATTTTTACAATTGGGGTCCCAAACCTTTCATATCGAGTGTAGTTAGAGGACATGTAAATGGAATCCATGCAGATCGTTGACTTTTGGTCAACTAAAGATCAAATGAATGAATTTCATCCACATGTCATCTAGCTAGAGATGAAAGGGTTGGGATCCCAACTACAAAAAATAAAAGGTTTGCATATAATCTGCAACAATTTAAAAGGATTGGGACCCCAACCGCAAATCTCCCTTAAGAAAACGACAAGGCACAGGACTCAATGGCCATCTCAACTCGAGGAAAATTGGAAGCACGAACATGCAAGGTAGTCTTTGAGAATGCCCTCGACTTGAATGTTGGATTCCTTTGCTGTTGTTTACAACTGCAAATACTGCACAAACATTGGAGCTTTCAACATTTTCTTATTTACTTGGTCTCTTGCATCGTTCTTGGTTTTCTAGGTTAACTCGCATTTGATACTTTGACTGAAAACAACATAAAAGGTCTGGTCCACAATCCCAAATTGTATTCCATGCCATAGTCACGCCATGAAAACATATATAGAGAGAAAATCATAATGCATATTTCTACACATACCTCTGTTGAATATTCTCTTTCTCCACGCCTTTGTACTAGCGCATTTCTGTAGTTACTTTACCTCATCAAAAAAAATGTCTGAAATTCAATTTTATAAAAAAACAAAAGAGACTCACTAGATTTATGGAGATTAATTGAATAAGAAGCCCTGAACACCGAAGGTAAGAACGCTACACATACATATAAGCAAATCTTTTAAAATTTCACCATATTTGATGAGATTCTTTTGGAATTTGTAAGAATATATTCAAATTTACAAAATTCATTAGAATTTATAATCATCTAAAATTCATTAAAATCTTAGTTGAGAACACCTCATTAGTATCTTTGAAAAGTAGAAAATATATATTTACTAGTGATTTGGATAATTTTTTCATATAATCGATCGTCGTTTATTTTTAAGCTTGAAATCTATCCAAATCTTTTAAAATCCTTCTATTAGTGAAATCTTTATAAATTCACTAGATATTGAGAATACCTAAATTTTAAAGGATTTCATTGAAATCTCAATTGGAGACATCCAAATTTTAATAAATATCATTAAAATCTCAATTGAAGATACCTAAATTTATAATGATTTTTAAAATTTGTCACAGTCTCAATTGAGGACGCCCCCCTTTAATAAGTTTCAATGAAATTCTTTAAAATCTAAGTATCCTCAATAACTCATGAAATTATAACAATTTATTATCACTACAAATTTTATTTACTACACCACATTTTAACCACACTACAATTGGAACTTATTTTCAACAAATACACTACAGCAAATTTACAATTACAGTCCTAACTCAATAAAAACCAAAAATTTAAAAAAAAAATAATATATATATATATAGTATTGTAGTGATCTCCCCATCCCAAATTTAATTTTCATTTTCCTCAATCTTTTCCCACCCATTTTTCCCCACCAACCCCCCACCTACAAGCTCAATAATCTTTCTTGGAGCACGATGTGTACAATTTCTATGTAACCCCGCCATCCATGACCCATGCTCGAGGTCATGATAACCTTGAGCACTCTTCTGTGGCTTGAATATCCTCGAGTTCATATGGTCGGGCACGTCACACTCTCCCGTGGGCCACAACATCATTGACATCGGGCTCCCATAAGCGAGCTCAAGCTTGGATTTGAAGCCCCTATCTCGAACTATATAGCTCAATCTTCTCCCACACATTTAATCAAGCATAAGGTCGGGCTTTATGTTAAGGTCGGGCCTATACCCCAAGGATTGAGGTCGGGCTCCAAAAACGTCAATCTCACTTTGCCTACACCTCTTTATGACATTTATCTTCATCCAAATCACTTATTTATCACAGTTTGACTAAAGCTCAGACAAAATACTTTCATTATAACACAAACACTTTACATGATAAGGATAAGGGCTATAGGTAGTTGAATCCTTTTGCAACTCTACCACTAACATCTATAAATGCATAACCAAAGCTCATTGCTAAGGTACGTTTTTACAGACAATTTCAGTATACGTTCTTATATAAATTTCCTTTTTGACTAGTATCGAAGGGGTGATGAGAACACACATTCTTTCCTTTGTTTCAAGTATTGAAAGGTTCTGTTCATACTCTTTCTCAGTCCTCAAGTTTGGGAGATCTACCGAGTATGATTTTTGGTAGCATCAATGGCGTCGTCTATGGGAACCGCTGCCAAAAGCCATGGTGAACACAAGATTACGTCTTCCCCCAGCAAGCTCATCCGTCCGAGCTATCCTTCTCCCTCTGAAGATCATCTTCTCCCTCAAGAAGAATCATCAAAGATGCCAGTACCTTAGCATGTCGTTGTTACCGTCGAAGCATTCAAAGAGCTCGGGGCTTGGGCCCCACAGCCCTTTCGTAACGATGATGGGGTTGGAACCTCAGGTGTACCCATATGGCCTTGGCCTAGGGATGTAAACGAGTCGAGCCGAGCTCGGCTCGCGAGCCGAAATTTTAGGCTCGAGCTCGGCTCAAGTAAAATGATCGAGCTTTGCCGAGCCAAGTAAAAACTCGGCCAAAAAAATGGGCACGACCCGAGCTTTCCCAAGTCGAGTCAGGCAGGCTCAGTGTTTTGCTGAATTTTTTTTCCTATAAACATGCCAGCTGCCTAAAATAGGCAGCGTGCTGTTGCCTTTAAAATATTATTTTTTATTTTTTATTTATAAATATAGGCTTGTAAACCCGAGCCGACGAGTCACACAGCTCGGCTTGGGCTTTGTCCGACACCCCAAAATGAGACTCAACCCGACCCTTGGCTTGGTTCTTCCGAGCCTCGAGTTGGGCAGACTCGAGCTACCTAAGCCAACGAGCCCAATTACCATCCTACCTTAGCCTCGGAGAAAGTGATAATAGAGTCTATGAACTCGCCAAGATCATTCAAGAGGGAATCACGACAAGCCTAATACAGAAAGCTAAGGAGACAATAGGCTTTACCACTAACACACTATTCACTCCTGAGATATTATCATTTCCCTTATCGTTCAAATTCAAATACCCCCGTATAAAAGAACATGATGGAACTACCAACCCTATCAATCATCTCAATATCTACACTGACATCATGAACCTACAAGTTGCCCCAAGCCAGGTGATGTGTAAGGCTTTTCCTCAAACATTGACCAACGCTACCACGGATTGGTTCTCAACCTTAGAGCCCAATTCCATAGCCTCATTCTCTGATCTAGCCGACAAATTCTCTACTTTCTTTGCCAGCAGTAAGTGCATCCGAAAAACAGCAACTTCCCTCATGCAGCTTCGCCAAGGGTAGAATGAGACACTTTGCAATTTGATGACAAGGTTTAATAAGGAAAGACTTCGGATCTCAGGCCTTCATATCATAGTTGTAGTCTTAGCTTTAACGCATGCTATAAGGTGTGAAGCGTTCAAGATGTCTCTATCAAAGACCCCTCCAGCATTGGTAACCGACCTACTTTCCCGAGCTAAGAAGTACATCAACATAGAAGAGACTATGTTCCCAAGGAAAGATGCCACACCGTCAACTAAGCAAGAGCATAAAAGGCTGCATGAGCTTAATTTGCATCAAGATTGTCTTCGGGGTAAGACAAGTCATGATAACCCTTTAGCAATTTTTACTCGGCCGAATGCAACAATGTCTAATATTTTGATGGAGATCAAAGATATGAAAGAACTCAAATGGCCATCAAGGATGAAGTCCCCTCTTGAGTCCTGGGACAGGAACAAGTACTGTGAGTTTCATCGAGACCACGGGCACACAACTGAGGGCTGCCTTGCTCTAAAGCGAGAAATCCAAGCTCTCATCAAGAGGGGATTTTTGGGCGCCTATATAAGCCATGACAAGCACACGAGGAATAATCAGAATAAGGACAAGCCATTGGAGATCGGGGAAATCAACAACCAACAGCTAGTATAATTAATATCATCGTCGGAGGTACAGCCTCAGGAGGAGACTCGAGTAATGGACTCAAACTATACGCTAGGCCGTATCCATCAGTTTCTAGTATAGGCCTTGATAGAATGGAAGACATAACTTTCGGAACAAGTGACGCAGAAGGAGTGTCATTTCCTCATGATGATGCCTTGGTTATATCAACAATCATCACTAACTTTGAAGTAAAGAGAGTTCTTGTGGATAATGTAAGTGCCACCAATATATTGTCCCATGAGACATTCCTTCAAATGGATATATCAACCAAACAACTCAAGCAGGTTAGAGCCCCCCCCCCCCCTTCATGGGTTCGACAGTGGAGTCATCACATCGGAAGGCATTACTGAATTACCTCTAACGTTGGGATCAAAATGGAAGCAGTTAACACAAGTCATAACTTTCCATGTAGTCCTAGCTCCAATGGCCTACAATGCCATACTTGGAAGGCCGCTACTTAATGGGATAAAGGCTATTGTCTCAACTTTCCACTTGGCCATAAAATTTCCAACAAGTAATGGAGTAGGGGTAGTTCGAGGAAACCAAACTATGGCTAGACAGTGCTATGTCTCTAGCGTCTAGGGAATCAGAATTGATGGCATGCAGGTTTCAATGCTCGACCTTGAACCCTGTGGGAGAATGATCTATGTGGAAGAATTGGTAGAGGTCGAGCTCGAGCTTGGAAGGCAGGTCACCTTTGCAACGATGACAATCTAGATCTCTGTTGTGACCAATATATTGTCCCATGAGACATTCCTTCAAATGGATATATCAACCAAACAACTCAAGCAGGTTAGAGCCCCCCCCCCCCTTCATGGGTTCGACAGTGGAGTCATCACATCGGAAGGCATTACTGAATTACCTCTAACGTTGGGATCAAAATGGAAGCAGTTAACACAAGTCATAACTTTCCATGTAGTCCTAGCTCCAATGGCCTACAATGCCATACTTGGAAGGCCGCTACTTAATGGGATAAAGGCTATTGTCTCAACTTTCCACTTGGCCATAAAATTTCCAACAAGTAATGGAGTAGGGGTAGTTCGAGGAAACCAAACTATGGCTAGACAGTGCTATGTCTCTAGCGTCTAGGGAATCAGAATTGATGGCATGCAGGTTTCAATGCTCGACCTTGAACCCTGTGGGAGAATGATCTATGTGGAAGAATTGGTAGAGGTCGAGCTCGAGCTTGGAAGGCAGGTCACCTTTGCAACGATGACAATCTAGATCTCTGTTGTGTGGTGTACGGATGATGGGGATTGAATAAATAGATATATTAGTCAATAATAAATAGGCTATTAAAAGGTTTGAATGGATTTTAAGCTTAAAAATAATATGACAAACTCTTTTAAAATTTCACCATTTTTAATGAAATTCACGTGAATTATATGAAAAATCTATTTAACTTCGCTAAATTTTTGTCCAAGAGGCAGTCCCAAAAGTTGATCTTTGGTCCTTTTAGATTGTTTGAAATTTATTATCTGACAAAGTAAGAATATTATTTTTACTGTAAAGAGAATTTTCTCTCTGTTTACGCAAATTGGTTTCATCTTAATATGAGTTTTGGTTAAAAGAAATTGACAATTTTGTTTAACAATGAACAAATATATCCAAAATTTCAAGAGAATAAAAACATAAATTAAAGTTTTAAATCTTATTAATATACCTTCGTTGCATATTTAGCCCTTGTTTGAATCCCATTTTTTAATAATACATTTTTCTTTAAATTTATTTTCAATTACACATTATCTTAATAAAATAATTTTACACGTAACTCTAAAAAAATTTCTTATTTTTTAACTACATATTTTTAAAAAGAATAAAACTGCATGTACAAGGCAGTTCTTCACAGGGTCTTTACAGGCTTCTCACTGTAGCAATGGGGCCCACTTAAAAAATAAAATAAGGGGAAATATGACCCTCTCATGTTTGTTGCCTGGCCTGTACGTGCAGCATGTTTCTCTTAAAAAATCACTATTTCAAAATCCCTTTTTACCAAATCATGGGGCACAAAGAAGGCCTATTATTATGATGATAATAGTAATTAAATTTGAAAATATCTAACATAAATATTACGAGTATATAAAAATAAACAATTAAAAAAAATGCATACTACCTAATTCTCCTATCCCCTCTCTGATTTCTTTTCCTTTCCCGTCCCTGATGAATTAGTTAACGAGATTACCTTTTAATAATTCCAGTCCCATTATTTGGCATTATAATGGGATGAATAGTATTTTTTTTGAAAAATGAGTGGTTGAAAATTTTTTGATTTATGTGTAATATTATTTTATTGAAAATTATGTAATTAAAAGTAAGAGAGACAAAATTTAATTTAATGTAATGAGAAATAATTGGACTCAAACGGGGCTTATAAAGAGGAATGATAGTGCATGTGTATATAATGAGTGATAAAGTTGTTAAAATTTGTGTTTAATTTTCACTGAAATTGTATTCAAACATACATAGGCTTATATTTGACAAGCTTCAGAGTTCGTTCTTTTCTGTCCTTCTATATATTCTATTAGAATTGGGATTTTAAGTCTTTCGCACGCCTCTGTATAAATATGTATAACGAAACTGTAGGATTTTATAATTTGTTTACGGTGATCGTAATTCAATGTCGGTCATCCCAGAGGACGTACTCCTTGATGTGCTGTCGAGGTTACCGGCGGTCAGTCTCGTTCGATTCAAGTGCGCCTCGAAATCATGGTGCGCTCTTATTGATAGCTCATATCTCATCCAGTTGCATCTGAAGAAATCGTTAAATGACATCAAATCTCGCAAGATGCTTGCTGTTGGCAAATATCATCGTCGTAAAGAGGACAACCGTGTACCTGTCGGCTTTATATTCTACGTCATAAGCTTTGATTTTGGATTCAAAATTGCAGATGTTCAAGAGATAAAGCCTCCTGTTCAGCATTGTAATGACCGGGTGAGTATTATAGGCTCTTCCAGATTCCTAATTTGTCTACGATATACCTTTCAGAAAAGTTGCAGGGAAAAAATTGTTTTGTGGAATCCGTCTATAGGTAGTCACAGGATACTACCATTCACCCCTGTCGAGATTGAGGCCTTAGAGGCTAGAAAATACAGACATTATACGTTTAGTTATGGATTCGGATATGACAATGTTACGGATGACCACCAGGTTGCGAGATTTGTTTTGGATAACTATAATGGTGATTATGAAGTCAAAGTTTATAGCCTGAAATTGGATAGCTGGAAAAAGATTGAGAATATTCCACTGATTAGTATTTTTCGGGTTAGTCGGCCTAGTTTTGCCGATGGTTCTATGAAGTGGCTTGTGCAGGATAAGCAACCAAATTCTACGTTTTCACTTCTGGTTCTCTGTCTTAGAACCGAGGTGTTACGATCAGTGTCATTGCCAGAGGGTTTCAAGATGCCCCGACTTGTGGAGTTCTGTTCCTACTGTCGGTGTTGGACTAATTGGTCGGTTTACAGAAATTGTTTCTCACACGATTGTGACTTATGGAAATCACTGGATAATGAAAACAGTGATATTTGGACCAAGCTAAGGTTGCCTCATTCTGATGCTGATGGGGGAATGGTTTTCAGTGACATATACCAACACCTTAAGGAATCACTGCCGAAAAATCTGCATTCTGAATCCATAAAAATAAGCTCTGGGGACACCTGTTGTTGGGTTGAAAGCCTTGTTCAGGTAAAGAGAAGAAGCAAGAAAATAAGGGAGAGAGCTAGTCAAGCACAAGTAGAAAAATCCAAGAAATATAGAAGTAGTTTATGATTAAACTCATTTATTGTGTTTATGCTATAAGTAATTATTTTCTTTCCAATAATAACTAGAAAATTTAACACTAATTTGTTGTTTTACTTGTTGGAAAGTAGCGTGTGTTGCACCATATGGAAAATATTGAGTCGTCTGAATACAATATGAAAATGTTACCATGACACTATAAGAGGTGAGGATTTGTAATCTCAATCTGTCTTAATTTATGCACGTTCTGTTGAATAGCTCGTATCAAATCCAACTGTAACAATTCCGTCTCAAATATATAAAATTAAAATGATTTTATATACAAGTTAAATCCACCAATGACCACCAAACCCAGATTCATATAAATTTCTCTATCACTCATTTTTAAAAAGGTAAAATAGTAACTTCTGCATTATGAGGCTATTTAAGGCACATTTTTTATTTCATAAAATGAGAAATATAGTCGTTGATGGACATTCCTCCATGAAATTGTGAGATGCAAGTCAACAACTGCGACTGTATGGGGGTCCACTACCGATCGGAATTCTTCTACAAATGAGAAAATAATGTGGAACAAACAACCTCTATATATAGACCCATTCTCCCATGTATGCATGCGTAGCAATGCTGAAATTAAAATTTCAATGTATAGTTTTATTACAAAACAACAAAATCAAATACACATAGGACAATGAACCAAACCATTCTCATTACACTGTGGGCACCTTTCTTTTTTATCCCCGACCAAAACCTTACAACTTCCTCCACAATCCAAACATGGCACAAATCTTGCACCACCGCACCCTTCACAACCCAACCTACCCACTCCTCTCTCCACTCGTGTCCAACTCAGTATCCTCCCTAGTCTACCCGTCTCGTTCAAACTCACCACCTCTTCAACACCTCCTATGTATTTCCCCTTCACAAATAGCCTCGGAACACTCGCTCCTTCACCGACTAATTCTTTCAACTCGTTCAAAAACTCTCCGTGTAAAGAGATGTCACGTTCGTCGAACACGACTCTGTGAGTTTCGAGGATAGTTCTGATTCTGTTGCAGTTTTCGAATGTGGAACGGACGCCACCCAAAGAGGTGGTGTATAGAACCAGTGAGTCGGCTCCGCCCGGTGGACATTTCTCTTCGAACTCGCTTAATAGGTCGCGTTTGACAAAGGTTGAACTTTTACCCTCTTTTTCTCTCTCTAATCTGTCTCTCACTATGAATATGTTGTTTTTTAGTGAGTTCGACATCGCCCCAACTCGTGACTCCGCGTGTTCGGTCTTGTTTGATTGGAATTTCTTCAACTCAGTGCCCATGGGCTCGGTCTCTTTTAACTCGGTGGGCTTTGATGAAACTTTTGCTTCAAGCTCTTCAAGTGTGTGAAAGGAAAAGCTCTTACCTGGTGCTTTTACATTAGGAGCTTCGCTATCTTGTGCTGGTGGTGTACTATTGGTTCTTTTAGTTATGGCGGAAGCTGGCGGGGGTGGGCTGTTGAAAGTGGGCTTGATGTCCTCCAGTGCCTTGCTAACCTCATCCCACGTACCGGGAGCATCTTCAATGGCCTTAAGCTTGTCAAGAATGGGAAGTGGCACGTGCGTGGGCTTTTCGTCCTGTTGGTGATGTTCATCACCCATCTTGAGCCACGGCTCTTCGATTGCATTGACGTTGAATACGGCAAAGCTGGATGGTGGTGGACGGTAAACATCGATTCTCTTGGAGGAGGCGCACCCCATTGGAGCAGAAGCGTTTGGTGCGTTTGGTTCGTTTAGTGCACTGAATGTTATGACAGGTTATATTGTCATGTTATTGGTTCTTATCCTCGAGTTTATGTGTGGTCTTATTTTTCCCAGTTGTGGATATTGTAAGAACACGTGGTTGCTTTAGATTTTTGATTAATTTATATGGATCCAGAATTTCTTGTTATGCCAAAATCTTGGAGAAGACGTGTATGGCTAAGCATTAACACTTTAATTACACATAACTTTATCTATTTTGACCGCAAAATAAAATTTTATTCTCCAACTACGGACCGTGAAATTTGTATTCATCAACGTACTCTCACCAGACACAACCTATTTGAACAGCATTGCAGCAACTATTAAGCTATGTAAATTTTGGCCCCCCGAGACATAGTTTAATAGTGCAAAGAATAGGAGTGCGGTTATCTCACGCCTTGTTAACAGTCGCAGTGTACGGGTTCGATTCTTGAAATATAGAATTAGACCTCTTGTAAGTGCAGTATACAGGTAATTCTTGTCCCCTAACTTGTTCGGACACATCTCGAGATTTACCTCCTTCACAAAGTCTTAGGGGCAGAACAGTGGAGACCCTCAAAGTTGGAGTGCAACTTTTTTTTTTTTTTTTTAATGTAAATTTTGATAGCCAAATTGTCAATTCTAGAAGATGTCACCTGCACGTACAAAAAAAAAAATTCTAGAAGTTTGAATAAACATATTGGAGCTTGAGCCGACTTGTGCTAGTTGAACAACGGCGCGGGCATGTGAACTTTAATGCTCTTCAGATCCAAAATCTTGTGTCAATTTTGACCTATATATATAAAGTGGTTTATATTCTTCTAATTTTTCTACGTTAGATTGGCAAGTTTCCACAAATTTTTTGTAATACCCCAAAAATTTGTACAATATATTATGAGGGATAACTGCACGTTTTGAAATTTTAGAGTGACTTAGCAACTTAATCATTTTCTAGAATCTTGTATTAATATTTTGATAATTTGATGTGTGTGTGTGAGAGAGAGAGAGAGAGTTTCACATGAAATTAAATTTTAATATTATTTGGGATATCTATTAAATTATTATTGAATTATCTGATATGAAAGTATTTAGACAAGTATAGAGTTTTATCATACTTATAATTTAAAAATAAGAGTTTAAATGAAACTAGAATTTAATATTTGGATATATATTGAATTATTTGATAAAAGGGTGTTCCGATAAATTTAATGTTTTAACATATTTATACTAAAATCTTATCCTCATGTAATTAAAATTTTACTTGATAAGATTGTTTGTGAAGAGTCCAATTTAAATTCTAATTAAAATTTTTATAATATTCTAAGTAGCTCATTATCATTATCGCTGTTATAAATATCCTGTGCACTTTAATTCAAACAAATTTAGAGAGGCGGAAAGAGAAAATAAAAGAAAAACGTGTGGAAGAAAGAGAGAAAAGAACAAAAGAAGAGAGAGAGAAAAGGAAGATAGAGAAAGGAAAAGAACGGCAGAAAGAGAGAGAAAAGGAAAGGAAAAATAAAATTTTCTCGACACGTTCGAGATTTGTTCATAAAAATTTTCAATCCTAAATAGCTCAAGTACACAAGAAACTTAACGAATAGGTATGAATTTCTTTAAATGCCTCATGATTTTGTGTTTTCACTTTTCAATGTTTTAAGTTATGTGTTTTATGCACTATTATATTATTCAAAGTAAAGAAAGATGTTGTGGAAAATATCATAGGGCATTATTATGTAGATTTACACGAAAACCAGTCACAAGGCTAAATACCTTAACTGGAGATTGAGAATAGGTATGTCCTAAGTAAGAATGAGATGGTCAGTTCTCTATCCTACTAAGAAAGTTATATTATGTGCGTATTTTACTTGTTTTTTATATTAAAATGTGAAAAATGCTGGCATCAAATCTATACTGAGTATATTCATATGCTCATTTCATATTCTAAATTATTTTTACAGATGCTTAATGGTTGGAGGTTCAGACTGCCGATAGAGTCCATGTTGTTGGATCAAGAATTTACGATTTTCTTTTAATAATTAGTATTTAGTTAGAAAACATTTTGTTTTGTTCAAATTAAAATTTTATTTTTTTCTTCAAAATCAATGTTGAATTTTTTAAAAATAAGTGCTACATTTATATTTCATCAGTGGTTCAAATTTATATGACTTTTTATGATACAATAAAATAGTTTAGTTTATTTCATAATGTTTCTTCAAATTTTTTATATATTACAATGTGTCGATCAACTTTTATAATTGTTAAAGCGAATATTTAAGTAACTTTCGGAGCATAAGTTTCGAGGCATTACAGCATGGTACTAGAGCCAGTCAATCTTTCCCGCAGACTTATAAAATTAAAATTTTATATTTCTTTATATGTTAAAATTAAATAAATTTTGATCCACACGACATCTACCAGCATGATCAACTTCTAATTGATGATCTAAGGTATGAAATTATTTTAGTAGCTTTAAATGTCCGTTTAATGAGTTTTGGATTTTTTATACTGTGCAAAAAATTATAATTATGATGTTGGATGTCAAAATTTTAATAAATTTGATAAAACTGTTTTATATGTAGCACTAATTGCAAAATCACATGTTTATGATTTTCATGTAGAAATATCTATGTTATGTGTATATCTTTTGAGTGGATATATTTAATTATGCACTACATACGTGCATCTAAATTGACACCAAATCAATATTTTCAAATCAAATGACAAAAAAAAAACAACAACAATAATAATAATAATAATAATAATAATAATAATAATAATAATAATAATAATAATAATAATAATAATAATGGAGAACTTATTGTTTGAGTTTTCTTAATTTGCTTATTCAAAAGACTGAAAGACTTTGTCAAAAAGACCTAAACTGTTTAAGCAAGCCTAGAATTTAAGAAGTCCACTTGTGACCCCCTTCCTTACTTGGAAACCTTTCAGTTGCGTGTTATTCAATCAATAAAATGAAAAACAATATTGCAAACGCTCAGAAATGCAAAAAATTAAAAAAAATTAAAAAAAATTAAAAAAAAAATGTAAAGTCCATTTAATCAAATCTTAGTGGAAACAATGTAAATATAGTGAACAGAAACAACATTATTTTATCGTCATCAGCTATACCAAGATAGTGAAACTGACTTGAATGGCATCTAATATACGATCCCCACATTTAAGGTTTAGATGGCAACTAACTTAGCACAAGAGTTACTGGCCGCTATACGAGAGATATCGTCGCATCAACCACCTCAAAAGCCACAAAGCAAGTCGGGAACATCTTCAATTATAGAACAATTTCGCAAGATGCACCGACCCGTATTTGAAGGTGGCCCCAATCCACTGGCTGCTGAAGAATGGCTTCGCCATCTTGAGCGTATCTTCAAATTTATCGAATACACTAATGCACAAAAGATCCTTTGTGCGGTATTTATGATGGAGAAGGGAGCAGGTCATTGGTGGGAAATGACTACTAGATCCCACAAAGAGGAGCAACAGTGTAACCTTACATGAGCACGGTTCAAAAAGATAGTACTTCAGAAGTACTTTCTAACTACTTTAAGAGACAAGAAGAAAGTTTCTTGAGCTGAAGCAGGGAAACATCATGCTTACCGATTATAAGTGAAAATTTGAGGAGTTATCTAGATTTACCACATAGTTGGTGGACACAAGGGAGAATGAGCTCAACAATTTGAGCATCGACTGAGAACAGGCATTAGAAAAAACAGTGGCAATATTCCAATTAGTTACTTATCAGGAAGTTCTGGAGAAGGCTCAAGTATACGTCTTTGATGACGGCCAGATTGGTGAAAGCAGTAAGCAGGAGACAAGCTCCTTAGATAAGCGCAAGTGGTATGATAATAATAAGAGGAATGGAAAAGGTCCCAACAAGAAGGGAAGGACAAAAACATATGCCAATATTCGTGACAAGAATCCACGTCCTCTTTGCCTTAAAAGTCATAAACCTCATAAGGGAGAATGCTTGGCAGGAAAAGGTATCTGTTACAAATGTGGCAAGTCAGGACACGTTGCGAAAGATTTCATTAAGGTATAACCTAAGAAGACTGAAGATCAAAAGGTAGGCAAGGCAAGAGTTTTTGCTTTAACACAGGAAGAGGCAGAGCTCGACTGCAATGTAATGACAGGTATCATATCAATCTCTGATATGCCTACCTTTATATTAATTGGTCAGGAGCTACATACTCGTTTATTTCTTCAACATTCATTTCAAAGTCGAATATAGAATGTGTACCCCTTAATAACATATTAGAAGTATCACTACCATCTGGGAAGGTGCTTAATGCAAATTATATAGCGAGGAACCTAAATTTAGAAATGGATGGGAATATTATATAAACTGACTTAGTAGTCCTAGATATGAAAGATTTTGATATTATACTTGGAATGGACTAGTTGTCGAAAAATCATGCAACCATTCGTTGTTTTGAGAAGGATGTAATTTTTCAACGACCTGATGAAAAAGAATTTCATTTCTTTGGAACAAGGAAGAGACCTCTACCCTGACTTATATCAGCAGTCCAAGCTGAATGCTTATTGAAAAAGAAGTCTGCTCAAGGATCCTTAGTGTATTTGACCAACATTGATTAGAAAGAGTTAATCATCAACGAAGTTCGAGTGGTTACAAATTTTTCAAATGTATTTCTAGAAGATTTACCAGGAATGCTCCAAACTGAAAGGTCGAGTTTACTATTGACCTGTACCGGGTGCCAAGCCAATTTCAAAGGACCTTTATCGTATGGCACCAATAGAATTTCAGGAATTAAAAGTATAATTGCAGGAGTTGCTAGACAAGGATTTTATTCCAGTGTTTCAACATGGGGAGCTCCAATATTGTTCGTAAAGAAGAAGGATAGATCGATGAAAATGTGTATCAATTATTGAGAGATGTGTTGTACTACAATTAAAAATAAATATCCCCTTCCTAGAATTGAAGACTTATTTGACCAGCTACAAGGTGTCAAGGTTTTCTCAAAAAATTGATTTAAGATCAGGCTATCATCAGTTGAAAATTAAATCAACTGACGTTCCTAAGACCGCATTCAGGACTTGATGTGGGCACTTTGAGTTCTTGGTGATGCATTTTGGCTTGACAAATGCACTAGCGGTCTTCATAAATCTCACGAATCGAGTTTTCCACAACTATCTAGATCAGTTTGTTATTGTCTTCATCAATGATATATTAATCTATTCAAAGAGTGAGCATGAACATACGAAACATCTAAGGATTATTTTTGAAATATTGAGGAAGGAAAAGCTCTATGTCAAATTTAAAAAACGCGAATTTTAGGTCAATAGAGTGGAATTTTTTGGCCACATAATCACAGCCCAAGGAATTGAAGTTGACCGAGTAAAGTGGAAGCAATTATCAATTGGTCTTGGCCAATAAATGTTAGAGAAGTCCACGGTTTCTTAGGATTAGCAGGTTACTACAGGAGATTTATTGAAGGATTTTCAAATATTGTCGTCCCAATGACCTAGTTAACGAGAAAAACGTGAAGTTTCAATGGACGGATATGTGCAAATAAAGCTTTCAGGAACTAAAACAGAAATTGATCTCAGCTCCAGTCTTGACCATACCCAAAGGGTTAGAAGGCTCCGTTACTACACCGATGCATCTAAGCAAGGTCTAGGATGCATACTTATACGGCATGGTAAAGTTATCACATATGCTTCCAGATAATTGAAATCGTATGAAGAAAACTATCCGGCGCACGACTTGGAGTTAGCATAAGTAATTCATGCAATAAAAATATGGCAACGTTACCTCTACGGAACTAAATGTGATATTTATACAAACTACAAGAGCCTAAAGTACTTCTTCACCCAGAAGGAATTGAACATGAGGCAACGCAGATGGCTAGAATTAATCAAAGATTTTGATTGTGTCATTCATTATCATCCAGAAAAAGCCAATGTAGTTACTAATGCATTAAGCAGAAAGACAGCAGGACGTTTGACAGCTTTACCTACTACACAGAAATCATTAATCAGAGATATAGATAACTTACGATTTGAGGTGATCTTACCTCCAGCAGATATTGCAGCAAGAATTGCTACCCTCATAGTTCAACCTACTATTCGAGATCGAATTAAGAAAGCTCAGGATAGTGATCCATTTCTACAAAAGATTAAAGGTGAAGTTGGCACTGGCAAACGAAAAGGTTTTGAGCTAGCTAAAGATAACACCTTGATGTTTAAAGAAAGATTGTGTGTGCCAAAGGATTAGGAGATACGAAAAGAATATCAAAAGGAGCTCTCTTTGCCCCCATATGCAACACATGCTGGAGTAACAAAAATGTATAAAGACCTCCAAAGTATATTCTGATAGCGAAATATGAAAAGAGGAATGGCATATTTGTAAAGAATTGCATGGTTTTCCAGCAAGTGAAAGCAGAACATAAAAGATCGTCAAGATTATTAAACCCACTAGAGATTCGTAAATGGAAATGGGAGCACATTGCCGTGGATTTTGTAATTGGTTTTCCAAAATCAAATAAAGGAAATGATGCAATCTGGGTTATTATTGATAGATTGACAAAGTCAGCTCACTTCTTACTAGTAAATATGATTTTTAATATGGATCAATTAGCTCAGCTATATATATTAGATAAGTGATCAAATTACATAGGATCCCAGTCTCAATTGTGCCAGAGATCCAAGATTCACCTCGAAATTTTGGAAAAGCAGGCACAAGGCAATGAGGAGTAAGCTAAACTTTAATACAACTTTCCACCCATGGTCAGATGGTCAGTCAGATAAGACCATTCAAATTCTTGAAGACATGCTTCGAGCATGTGTCCTAGATCTTGGAGGAAGCTGGGAAAAGCATCTACCATTGGTAGAATTTGCTTATAATAATAGCTTTCAGACTACCATAGAAATGGCCCCTTATAGGGCTTTATATGGTAGGAGGTGCAGATCTCCAGCTCATTGGGATGAAATTGGTGAGGGAAGAATTTTAGGGCATGAGATTATTAAGCGAATAGCCCAAGGTATTGAAAAGATTTAGGCCAGAATAAAGACTGTCCAAGACCGACAGAAAAATTATGCAAATACAATAGGAAGGATCTTAAGTTCGAGGTCGGTGCAAAGTTTTCCTAAAAATAGCTCCTATAAAGGGAATTATTCGATTTAGAAAAAGGGGAAAGATCTAACCAAGATACATTGGACCTTTTAAGATTTTGAAATGTGTGGGAACTGTAGCTTACGAGCTAGCATTGTCTCCCGAACTTTCAGTAGTACAAAATGTCTTTCATGTCTATATGCTTCAAAAATATGTTTCAGATCCTAGCCACGTAATTAATCCTAAACCGCTAGACATTCATCCAGATCTAACTTACGAGGAAGCTCCAATAGTCATATGGATAGGAAGATTTGAACACTTCAGAAGAGAGAAATTCCATTGGTAAAAGTTCAGTGGCGAAATCACACGGTGGAAGAGTCCACTTGGGAACATGAGGTAGATATTAAAGTTTAATACCCACAACTTTTTTGATAACCAAGGTAAATTTCGATGACGAAATTTTTTTAAGAAGGGAATGATGTAATACCCCAAAAATTCGTACAATATATTATGAGGCATTTGAAATTTAAGATGACTTAGCAACTTAACCATTTTCTAGGATCTTATGTTAATATTCTTGAAAATTTGATATGTATGAGTTTCACATAAAATTAAATTTTAATATTATTTTAGATATCTATTAAATTATCTAATATGAAAGTATTTAGAGATGTTTAGAGTTTTATCATACTTTTAATTTGAAAATAAGAGTTTTAATGAAACTAGAATTTAATATTTGGTTATATATTGAATTATTTGATAAAAGGGTGTTCAGATAAATTTAGTGTTTTAACATATTTATACTAGAATTTTATCCTCATGTAATTAGAATTTTATTTGATAAAATTGTTTGCTAAGAGTCCAATTTAAATTCTAATTAAGAATTCTATTAAAATTATATGTAGATCATTATCATTATCACACCTATAAATACTTTCTTATTGTACACTTTAATTCACACAATTTTAGAGAAGAAAACAAAAGAAAAAAGTGTGAAAGAAAGAGAGAAAGGAACGAAAGAAGAGAGAGATAAAGAGAAAGGAAACTAAACGGTACAGGCAGAGAGAGGGGAAAAAGAAAAGAAAAGAAAATTTTCTCGACGCATTCGAGATCTGTTTCGTAAGAATTTTCAATCCTAAATAACTCAAGTACATAAAGAATTTAACGAATATGTATGGATTTCTCTAAATGCCAAGTTATTTTGTGTTTTCACTTTTTAATGTTTTAAGTTATGTGTTTTATGCGCTATTATATGATCCAAAGTAAAGAAAGATGTTGTGGAAAATATCATAGGGTATTATTGTGTAGATCAACACGGAAATCAGCCACAGGGCTAAATACCATAAGTGGAGATTGAGAATGGGTATGACCTAAGTTAAAATAAGACGGTCAGATTTCTATCCCACTAAAAAAGTTATGTTATGTGCGTATTTTACTTACTTTTTATATTAAATTGTGAAAATAGTGACTTGAAATCTATACTGAGTATATTCATATGCTCATCCCATATTCGAAATTATTTTTACAGATACTTAATGGATCAGAGTTAGAAATTGAGACTGCTGACACAGTCCGTGTTGCTAGATCAAGAATTTACAATTTTCTTTCAATATTTTATATTTAGTTAAAAAGCTTTCTTTTATTCTAATTAGAATTTTATTTTTTTCCTTCAAAATCAATGTTGAATTTTTAAAATTAAGTGTTAAATTTATATTCCATCAGTGGTTTGAATTTATATGACTTTTTATGAGACAATAAAATAGTTTAATTTATTTCCGCAACGTTTCTTCAATTTTTTTTTTTATATATTATAATGTGTTGATCAACATTTATAATGGTTAAAGTTATTATTTAAGTAACATTCGATACATAGGTTTCGAGATGTCAGAATTTTTTTCTCAATTTATTTCAATTTCAAGTGACATCCCGACCTTCATTTTTTTATTCATCTGTAATTGATTTTGAAAAAATAAATATACTAAATTAATCTACTTGCTGAGCACAACACACTCGGCCAAAAGAATATTTTGTCCAACTAGCGGAACCCAGTCAAATAATTGGTCAAACCAACTTATAAAACCAACTCTCAACAAACTAAAAGAACCAAAAAAGGCAACTCCGAGGAACTGCTAGGGAACTATTAGTAGCAAAGGTTTAGGCATGATACAGTATGGCATACCATTGAGAGCAACATGAAGAAGATCATTTATCTATAACGATTGCAATACATATTACATAATAAAGTTGATGCACAAAACCAGATGAAGGGTAAGATCCACAAGAGCAATTACAAAACCCCCAAAAACAGAGCCAATGATTGATTCACAAACAAGTCTATAATGTCATATTCAGTTCACCAAGACTCCATTTTCTTGATAGCCTTCTCTACTGCAGGTAAATTCTTCTTGAAGGATGACCACTGCTCGGCTGTCAGACTTATTCCTGCACAATAGGAGGAAGAAACAAGCTTCAACTAAAGCACAACAAAAATAAATAGAAAAAATATGTATGCAGCAACTAACAAGTGAAGTGATGTAGCATAACCAAGGCCATTATGCTCGAGGACACTCCTATCAAATTCGGGAAACACTGAAATAAGATTAGGTCAATATTAAGACCCTAAACCATGATGCTTAGGAATTAAACTCAGCCAACAAAGTATTTAAGGATCTCATTATCATTAACAGGTACTGATGCTCTCATTAATCATGCTCTCCAATCTTGAGAAATAGAAGCTTTTGAAAAACCAAAAGCTAAGACTAAAAGAAACAGTTTTTAGGGATAATTTTAGGAAATGCTTTGTCTAGTTAGAGCATCTCCAACCATGGTGTAAAATAGATCCAAATTATAATTTAGATCTCCAAAATAACAAAAGACCCTCTTGAGATGCAAAGGAAATGCATATTGTATTTTCCGGCAGAAAATTTAAAAAAATATGTAAATTTACATTTTATTTACATCCACAACTGGCAAAAAGTGGATTTAGGTCTTCGCATCTGAACAAAATTTGAATTTAGATTCGCCGAGATATAAATAAGGATGCAAAAGTAATTTTGGAGATACCAATTTATATCCAATTTTACACCACCATTGGAAATGCTTTTAGAAGAGCTGACCCAACGAAGCTTCCTAACAAAACTCTTTTACAAAAAGCAGAAGCACCCAAACAAGCCCTGTATAATGACATCATTGGACCCATAAATTTATATACCAAACAAGCAAATAAGATGGGTGAATTACACGGATATCCAGCTCTTGCATTCAGACTGAGGACCTCGGCAATTGTTTTGGGGGTTGACTACCAGGGATGTTGCGAGCATATCTCATATTGAATTTATAATTTTGAATGGGAAAACCATCTTGTCTAGGCTCAATATCAGAACTTCTTACCAGAAACAACCATCTTGTTTTGGCTTCTCATATATATAAACCCACTTAACACAATTCGCGAAGCTCTTAGAAAACTAATCATTTTCGTGTAACTCCACAAATATCTCATTACCAAAAAGCTTATAATAAGGGATTCACCAGAAAACTACATTAACATTTTGATTTATGATAGAAGCCAAGTATTTTGGAAACAAAGATTAAAATTTCTAATCGTTGGGAAAGAAATAGCATCAGTACTGAAATGCAAAGTAATTCAGAAATTTCTTATAGTAAAAGCTACCAAATGAAACAATTACCTTTAGCTGTTGGAAGCTCTTTACCGTCTCTCTTGTAATACTCCCTAATTGATATCAAAGTTTTCCCTCTAAAATCAGATATTGTCACCCTTCTCTTATCAGACAACTGTACCAAAACATAATGAAAAACAATAGGCAATCAATAAGAATCTGTAGGAAAGGGAAATGTGAAAAAGAAAAGAGGATCAAATACCATTCTTGTGAATTTAGAATTGCCAAAATACTTGGAGGCTAATGCCTATCGCAATCAAGCAGCATATAATTCGATTTATATCTTAAGCAATTCATATTAACATTGAGGTAGTGTTTTCAAATTGGAGTCTGAATATTCAATTTCAATGGCAAGCCTTTAGTTCCGTGCAAATAAACGAAGTAGTGAATTTGTCAATTAGATTAAAAAAACCAATAAAACATAGTCCAGAGACTGAACAAATTTAATCCCTAACAAAACCCGGAACTTTAAATTCAATGCGTTCACTGTAACCCCGCCCTTTATTTGTTTGCACAGAATTCAATCAAGATTCAAAACTGAACTCAGAAACGGAAAATATGTTCAAACTCAATTTTCTTTGTCCTCATAGTTTCTACTATAAAAGCTGTGAACTCTGCACAATTGACCACAACCTTAGGGTTCATACCGTGCTAAAACCCAAAAAATTTGAAATTATAAATGTACACAACCCAGAAACCCAAAGCTTAAACTACCTCATAATAAAACAAACTTTATCAATCAGTAATATACACAAAATCGAATGCCGAATAAAAATTAGTTTCAAAATTAATCCATAATAAAACTCACTCGGCAAATTATCAAGCCACCCTCATCATCGTACTCTTTTCCGCCTCTTGTTTTATTATGCTCCTCCTCTTCTTCCTCCTCCTCCTCCTCCTTTTCCTCCTGTTGTTCTGCTTTAGCCTGTTGTTCCTGAAGGTACAACTCCACTACCTGTCTAACGAACTTCTTCCAAGTCGGGTCGGACAGATTCATTTGCAGCTTCTCGGATGCGGACTTCCGGATCTTGTACTCCGTTGTTTCTTCCATATTTGAATTTTTCAAAATTTCCAACACCGTTTCCTCGACTTTTTGTTGGGTTTCTGCATCCATTTTTTTTTTTCTCAAGTTTCTCACTTTTTGCTCTTCCGATTTTCCTTGGTATAGGCAGGGAGATTCTTGAATGCAGAGGAAAGTAGTGTAGGGTATTAAAGACTTGGTCAAGCATCACTTTTTCGAGTTAATTGTTTCAATAGTTATTGAAGTTAGATCTATATTTTTAATTAGAGATTAAAATTTAAAATATCGAATTTTGATCACTAATTTTAAGTTCATATCTTCAACTGCTCACTAAAATTTAAAACGTCAAGTTTTAACCACTAAACCTTGAAAAATGTACATTACTCACCATAAAACTTAATATTTTTCAAAATTTAACATTTATGCTAGTAAGTAACGTACTGCATTTGTCAAGGTTCAATGGTCAAAACTGGAAATTTTAAATTTTGGTGAGCAATCGAAGACATGGATCTAAGTTCAATGACCAAGCCTTGACGTTTTAAATTTTAGTAACCAATCAAAGATATGGACATAAATTCAGTGATCATTGAAACAATTAATTCCACGTTTTCACAATAGTTAAAAATAGAGTGATTATATTTCCACCCCATTTTTATTTACAGTCAAACTCCTCAATCTTTGCTCATTATGGCCCCGTTTGTTTCTCATTTTTGGAAGAATGAAAATGAAAAATATAGTCATTACGGACTCCACACAATAGATAAAAATTCAAATTTTGTGGTTCTATGTGACAACGATTATATTTTTCATTTTAATGAGAAAATAATGGGAAACAAACGAGGGCTATATCAATTATTTTCTTAACTTTTTTATATCGAATTCTTATATTCAACTTTTCATTAATAATCATTTTTTATGATAATTTATAACAAAAAAATAATCGTGTTCTGAAATGAGGAAAAAATATTTTTTTGCACTTTTCATTTATTTATTTTCTTAAAAATATGATGAAAAATAAGTTATTTTACATCATTTCAACTAATTTTTGGACACAAAATTGTTATAAAATACAAAATGTGTTATCTAATGAAATGTTTGAAGATAAAAATGACATAAAAAAATCGTTAAGGACGTACTATTATAATGAGAAAATATTAAGGACTTTAAGTAAGTTGCTACCAGTGTGAACCATTGGTAATCTACAATATATTTAGCTTTAAGTCTAATATTCCCTCATTTATTCTCATGTCTTTACTTTTCTATTTTACCCTTATATTTTTATGTTTATGGTTAATAATACCCTTAAAATTAAATTTATTTCAACTAAATTCAATTATTATTAAA
>NC_036247.1:566755-583517 GCF_002742605.1 Olea europaea var. sylvestris
GCAAAATTATAGTTAAAAATTAATTATGTAAATAATTTAATTGCATAATCAAATAGTTTAAGGTTTATGTCGCAACCCACAATTTTTTGTCCAATTGTTTTGATATTTTAAAATTCTGTAGGCATTTCAAAAAAAAAAAAAAATAAATAAATAAATAAATATATATATATATATACACATATACACTCATATCATACTAAAAAAGTGTATATTTTAAATTTTAATGTCATCATATTAAAATATTGTTATGCGATATACTAAAAAAATTGTAAGTATCATTGATGCTTATTAAAGTTATATTATATTTAAATATTACTAACAATATTAACATTATTAAATGTTCAAAAATCCTAAATTTGACTTTATAACTTTGTTTAAGTTATAAATTCTTTTTTCATATTATATTATGTGCAAAAATATTTAAAAAACTATTTGATTTTAAGTTCATACCAATTATTTTTATAATTTTTTATTATCATTTTCTTCCAACTTTCATAGGATTATTATAAAAAGATGTATATGTTTCCAATGATACTAAATCTAATCAGATCGTATTGAATCAAAATAAGTCAAATATATTTACTTGAATTTAGGCAAACACTACTTTCAACAAATTAAATGAGGTATAACTTTTTATATTTTGTGATTTTGGATATATTTAATGAATATAAATTATGCATTCATTTTGGCGTTTTAATATTCACATGTATACACACTTTACTTTTTAAATTTAATTTGACATATTTACATTCAAACAGATTAAATAAGAACTTTGTTATGTTAAAGTAAAAATTTTGTAATGTATATGAAGTTGCCATTCAAAATAAATAATAATTCAATCTTACGAATTTATGCACGCCATTTGTTTGTAGTAGTAATAGAATTTAGTTATTTTTTGACATGATTGCTTATTGTCAATTCAATTCAATATTTGATTATTTTAGTTCTTCAACCTCAATGTATGTTCTGTTTAGTAATTTCACTTCATATTTGATTCTCATTTTTATCTTTTGTGTGCAATCTAAATACAAATCAATTTTATTAAGAGGAGTTTCTAAATACATTGTTGCCAGATAGTATCCTCGCATCCCATTAACTCCAACAAATGATGAAAGATATTTTTGCAAATTTAAGATAGAACAATTTTCAATACATCTATACTAGCAATTATCATTAACAAAGTTTAAGGAAAAACAATATTTACTATTAGAATATATATTTCTGAACTGTATTATCTAATTGGCAATTATATCTTACACTTTTTTTGTGGAGTTTCAATACAGACAACAAAAATTTTTACAAAAGACTAAAAATAAAAAGAAGAAAAGTTGTAGGATGTTGATAAAAAATATTGTGTATAAAGAAATGTTATTCAAATGAAAATATGACATTTCAATTTATTAAACCTTTCACATTATATACATAATTTCGTAAAATGTGTTATTCATATACATATTTTTTTAACAATTTTAATTTTTCCTTTAGTAATATTAATTATATCAACTACTTCAAAAAATATTATTAGTACTTAAAAATATTAGTCATATCATTTGTCTGATACATAAAACGTGTGACGTACGTGCTGCTAGTTAATAGAAAAATGAATAAATATTTTGGACTAATATTGAATCACCTGTTCTCTTTATCCCGATTGCTGAGTGTGATATTGTTGTTTCTAATGGTTATAGGACTGGTGTCTCTCCTTTTCCTCTCTCCCTCACTCAAAAAATATTGAATTTAATGCAAAATCATTCTAGTAATTTCGTTCTATATCAACTTCACTTATTATTCTAATCTATTATGTTAATCTATTTTAAATAGAATTCAATCCAATTAACCACTCGTACGTTTGATCATGTCTAACATCGGAGAAGAACGAATGATGAGTGAAACTTCAAGGGGAAAATATTGCTAGAGCAACTTAATTTACTAAATCCGCATACCAATATTTTTTTCCTCAATTTCTGTGTGAATAATAAACGACTCACATTCAATTACTTAATTGATTTTAAACTATCAATATTCTAAAATGCTTAAAGCATGACAAAATGACAATGCCAAGTCTCTAGCTTCACGAGCCTAAACATGCTTAAGCATTCCCCTATTCTTAATATTATTTTCATTATGTCCTTGTGATGCACACCAAGGACCCGTCTAGTTTCCTCAATTTTTAGAACACTAAACGGTGCTCTAATGACAAAAATATAAGAAAAGCTTTACTGAAAAATACAAATTTAACTCTTGGATTTAAATCCTAATGATATGATATAAATCTATGAGGGGATAGACTAAATGCCGTCCCATATGATATAACGACTTGGACACCGAGATCAATTGTTACAACAAATGTACTGACTTGAACTTTTTGCACTTGCATCCTTTCAAGGCACAAAATTGGTAGGTAGAAGTGTCTAACGACTAGAACTGAAATTTTGAAATGGAAAAAAATGTCATGCCACAACAGACTTTAGAGCCCGAAGATCTATGTTATTTTTATAGAAATTAAAATTCAGCAAAAATAACTAAAAACTGTCAGGTCCACTAGAGTCGCACCTGTGCAATATTAATATATTAAATTTAATAATATTTTATACATTAAGATATCTAAGACTTTTCAAATAAAGCAAATTGATTCCATTCGGCCTCAGGTTTCAATTCCCCTTCTTGCAGCAGCCACAGGCAACCATTACATGGTAATACACAGTTTCCTCTCTCTTCTTACTGCGAGATTTTACAGGAGTCATAGCTGTTTGCACTATAAATAGGTCTGGAGATTCGAGTGTCACATCCTGCAAAGTTTGAAGATCCCTATTATAATTACCTGTTTCGTTCTGAAAATCCAACCGTCATGTTCAACAAAAAGTTCCACTCGATCAACCAACGGGAAAAAAAAAAAAAAAAAAAAGGGGGTACAAGCAGTAAAATCTTCTTCTATGCATGTGTTTGAGAAAAAAAAAAGAATTGTCAACAAAACTAAACTCCCCAGAAACTGAGAGCTTCCACACACAGGGAGCTAAATCTGAAGTTCGAAAGGAAAAGAAATCATGAAGATCTCTCAAGAAATCACAAAGGACTTTCTTAGTCATTTCTAATAGTCATGACCAATAGTCAAAGAGAAAACTATACCAATTTTACCAATTTTCATTTTCATACTAGACTTTAGTATCTTCCTTGTCATGCATGCTGCAGAAATTGTTGCTCACCACCTCCATGAATGAGCATCGCAGAGCTGTGATGGTGCACCATGTACCATCTCCCACTATGAAACTCATAAACATTAGTCACATTGAATGGCCCAGTTTCCATGTCAAGATAAGCTTTCATGGTAACCCAGGCCATATCTGTCAGTACCCGCGCTCTTACATCTCGAATCTGGAAATCAACAACATTTTCCCAGCTAAATGCGAGTTGCCAGCTTTCCATAACTGCATTGTAACTGTAATGGGAAAGGAAAAAGGTTTATACTACAAACAGGATTCAACAGTACCCTCATGGTGCGACATATTAACATGATATGACAAATGGGTACAAATATTGAGAGGGAAAGAACTTTCCAGGATGAATGGCATTCACCCAATTTATATAAACGCTAAGATTTGCTCATAACACAATCAAGGATGGTCCAAAGCCCTTTTCTGGTTACTTCAAAAACGTCCACTAGAAGACAAAACTCCTTTAGTATACACATCCTTCTTACTACTAAGTATTATATTACTGCTATTGTTGTTATTACTGCTAATATTATTTTTTAAAACAATACCATCTTTGCCTTAATCATTGTGCTTTATTTCATACATGCGGAAAAGATGCTAGGAAGCTGGTCAGTTACATAAAAGTATTCAGCATAATATGATAATGAGAAAGATCACCTAGAGATGGTAGAAACAAAACAAAAATTGCAAACAGCATATTTTACCTTTCACAAACACTTAAAAGAGGTCATTGAATTTCTAATGAAAAATGTTCCTTAGAAAGCATTGAACTAAACTTGAAACAGACAATGACCACCCATGCACTTTATCCAAACGAACCTCTACATCATGAATCTTCAACTTCGCAAGTTTGATTTAGCATTAAAAACGTTTTTAAGATTCAAACCAAACCATTGAAGATATAAAAAATTAAAAGCAACAACCCAGCACATAAATTAATAAGAAAAGAGCAAGTTCAAGGAAGAAGAGATGGGAAGGGAATTGATGAGCTAGGATTAAGGTCTAACCCTCCAGACAGGTAAAAATTACAGTATATTAAATGACAGATAGAAAGCCTCGTACCCAGTAAAGGACTCTCCAGTTGCATGAAAACACTTCACATAATCTACATTAAGCCAAAACTGACCCATTGCTGGAAGTGATCTTTCTGTAATGATTCTAAAAAACTCGACATTAGTATTAACAATGGCTCTTGTAGCAGCATAGTAGGCCTTCCATCCATTGACTGGTGTCAAACTGTCTTGTTCCAAAGTAAAATCCTAGAGAAAGATGAAAAGAAAAAAATTAGTAATCGTTCACCATTTCAACCATAACTTAAATGATAAAACACCGTCTAGAAATATTATCTGCCATATGAACAAACCTACATACAAGTACCAATTAATGGATTTGTTATAGAATTGCAGTAACCAATACCTGAGAAATCTAATAGCAATCTTGGATTAATAGCTGATGACAGCAAAAACAGAAAACAAAAAAGCTCCAAAGAAACATGACAATCTGTGAGTTGTAAACTCCAGTAAGTGAACCATCTTTGAAAAGTATAATTCATTACATGTAAGTTATTCTCAATAAAGTGTTCTGCAGCATTAACACTCTTCAGGCCATACATTTTATTCTTTCAATTATCAGTCAGAGAGATAAATAAATAATCCTACAAAGAAAAAGAAGTACGTACTCCCTTCGTGTGTAAGATTTAGGCAAAATAGAGAATTGTTCCATAGACTATAAGAAGAAAGGAAACAATCTGGAATCTGATTCAAAATTGTCTCCTTCTCAAAGGAGCAGAATGAAAGAGAACTTTAATCTCTATCTCGGCCTGATTGGGTTCTTTCTCACTTTTGAGGCGACTTCAACTAAATGTTTTAAAATCAAGGCTCTCTACTCCTTCATCTCGATCTCAATTTTGGAGGATAAGGATTGCATGAATATGTTTGAAAATGAACAAGAAGCTGATAATAACAAAAGGTTTTGGCATGTACCATAGTCACTAATATTTAAGACCCCGTCTAGTCATACATTGATAGTTACATGTGAATTATTTTTTTGACAACAATAATAGGAAAACCAACCTTAGAATAACTAAGGTATCCATGCCAAAACCAAGTTAATCGCTCTTGTATGAGATACTAGGCATTGGCGGTATGGATCAAAGAATCAATGCCTTGCAGTTTACATTAATACGATAACAATGGGTGTCTAAAACTCTAATCATTTTTCTTCTTTCAAATGCCTATCTTAATAAAAAATAAAAAAAAATAAAAAAAGTAACAACTTTGCAATTTTCCTATCCAAAATCTCGATCTTCCAGAACCAATTTAAGCAATGTCACACCAAATTTCCAAATTTATAGAAAGCTCGGGTCACATAGACAAACAGCAACCATAAGTATCGCATTATAAAGTTTTTCAAAAGCTAAGATCTTTTGTTTATTTAAAGAAACTAACTAGTGACAAAATGCAAAAATAAACATGCAGAACAGGTCCCAACTCATACAATACTATGCAGATGTGACAACTTTTATACCCTTGATTTATTTTATGTTTAGGTGATGCCGTGATGATTTCTTTCTAAGGGATTCTATCCAGTTAAGATCTTCTAATTAAGATATCATAACATGATGAAACTATTTTCGTAATTTTGCAGGACTTCCCCGTCAACATGCATATGTCATTCAAGAGAATCAAAATTCCTTTCTTGTTTTCTGTCAATCGAGATAGCAGCAATAAAAGAATTCTTTCACTAAATAAACGTGTGGCAAATCTTCTTGATTCTCTTCTTTCTGTTTTAGCATTAATTAGCGTGCTACGTGACATCTTAAATCAAAGAGATGGCAGATTAAAAAAAAAAAACTCAATAAAATTACGTGCACTAAAACTTAAATTTTTTAAGGAAAAGGCACCTTATGGTAGAGAGCCTTCCACGCATTGTCATCATTTGCAGCTTTGCGCATATGTGAATTAGTCATTGAGAGGCGACAAAGGCTTGGATAATCCAAGTAGCTAAGGGCATGTGTCGTGATCTCCGGCACCAGCTGCTCCATCATGGATGCCCCTGTATGCCTCTCCACAATTATTTCCCCAATCTCTCCACCACCACCATTACCGCAATTCAAACCAGGCGTCATTTCTTCACCACTTCGATTTCTACTCTTCTCTCCCGCGCATGCACAATCAAAGGGCTTTAAATTTTCCAATTCGGAAGGGCTGGACGGTAATTTTGGTTTTTTTGAGGACCGAAGAATAAAAACAGCCAAAAAAATGAAGCAAAAAAGAGTAGTTGCCAGGGCTATGAAGAATGATAAATCAGAAGAAGTCAAGAAAATGCCACAAATAATAATCTCCATTCATAAGTCATAAGATAAAATCGAAAAACCCTTTGCAGTACATGAAAAGAAAAAATAAAAACCCTAAATTACCTGTTATCTAACGACGGCTATGAATGTGAATTTTTTTTGCCCTTCTCAGCAATTTTTCGTTCCTAAAAACCCTAACGAAGGGTTAGGGTGCTGTTTGGAGAGAGAGAAATTGGTGGTTTCGGAGGAAGGAAAGAAGCAAATACGGTTTAAGTCGAAGGGTAATTATGAGATTTAACATACGACGCCGTTTAAGGAGTCGATCTATATTCGGTTAATGATTTTTTTTTTTTTTTATCTCGGACTTTGTTCGTGCGAATTAATTAAATTACAAGTGAAGAAGAATTTTGCTTTGTTGGTGCGAATTAATTAAATTACAAGTGTAAAAGAATTTTGTTATATGAAATAGAGAGAAATGTTAAAATATTAATTTACAGTTTAGACAAGCTCGTCGTCAAGAATCCTTTTGCAAGTTGTAATTAAGGAAGTTTCACAACTTTGATGTGGAATTGGGACTTGACTTCTAACCAAAAGTAGTAATTAATAAACTCAGCATTACTCAAGCATTAGTTTAAAATAGACAACCTCTGATAACTCTTTTTCTCCCATCATTTGTCTTCATAATCGAATAGGATAATAATTTTGCCAAGGTGGCTACTTTAATCCAGAGATACACCCTTTCAAAACTTAATAATGCAGATAATTTAATCATGGGAAATACAATTGATTCTTGTATATTAAATTTATTGATACCTTTGCAATACTATTGGAAAAATGAGTTGAGTGACTGGTTTTGACATAAATTTTGAGTGAGACTCAATTGATTATTTTTGAAGATCAATATTGATTTGTGTTCTCTTCTATAAGAATATTAAAATCGTATATTTACTTACCAAAAATAATGTTTGGGCGAATGGAAATTGGAGTTCAAAATGTGTCAATTGAAAGGAGTTTATGTGTTTGAGAAACCCCAATTAAGGTTTGATCCACATAGGAAAATAATGAAGGCAAATACCACTTCAATTAATTCGCAAGTATAGATTTTTATCAACAGAATTTGTACAGGAAGACAACTATATTTTGACTTGCTGTTGCCAAAAATAGTTTTTGACAACAACCAATAATAGAAAGACAGATATCATCCTGTGCAAATTTTGCAGAAAAAATCTGTACTTATAGCATTGTTCATACCACGTTATATAGGATTGGATTTTGGAAAGGTGTAATCATGTATAACATGAATGCTCCCTCTACGTACACAGCGAGGGTGCAAATTATGGATTGAAATAGGTTTGGGGCCTTGAACTTGTGTGCGGGCTCAACCTGCGCACACGAATGTCGAACTGAAATTACCAGGTTTGGCCCCTTAGGAAGACCTACTTTTTGCCAATTTTTTTCCTCTAATTGACCTTTTAACTTCTAAAATTGTTGAAACTCTAAGAGTTATGGTCATTATAATACAAGTTAATGGCATACTTATGGACATATTTAACTCATCATTAATGGGGGTTAAGTCTATATAGAACTTATATTCCATATTTCACACAAGAGAACCAATACATTCTGCATACTGCATAGCAAGTTTTACAGCTCTCCATCTAGAGGAAATTTTTCTTTTCTGGTTTTGTGATGTTATTTGGATATTAAGTCAGATTGCTAGAGTAGTTTCTGTAGTGCTTGAACTCTACTGATTTTTCATTTGTATCTTAGAAAACAAACGCTCAAACTAAACCTCAAGCACGTAGAGTAAGGTTGTGAATCTATTTTAAGGAAATTGCATTTACACATGCCTCGATTGAAAATTCATTCGCTCATTTATTACTTCCTGCAGTTTTAAATTACTTAATTTGCTCTTAGTGTTACTGATATCTTGTTCTCGTGAACCATAATTGAACTATATAATCTGCAGTATTATGGATAACAGATACAAGGTTTAGTCTTCCTAATATTCCTTAATTTCTTATAAATTCAGCAAAATCATATATTGGGTCAAGTTCTAATTTTGAATTTTCGGGCAGTTTTTGAATTGATTCAAATTCCAAACCCAACTCCAAATATTAGAAAATCTTTAAAATTCACAAAATTAGAAATTCTTACCCTTGACAAAGCTAGAAGATTTGCTGCAGGATTCTTGCCCGTGCTTATCTCATACCCAAGAAGAATTAAACTACTTTGGCTAATTTAGAGGGTGTTTATGAAAAATGCATTTGAAAATAGTATATCGGAAAATGTGTGGTTGAAAAATAAGATTATTTATTTATTTATATGTAATATTATTTTAATGAAAAATGTATGATTGAGAAGAAGAAAAAAATGTATTTCAGAAATAGAGACGACCCCGAGAATTTTGAGGTCTTAGGCAACTCATCATTATGAGGCCTTTAAATGTAATTTTCTTACAAACATAAAAATACTTAAATGTTTAAATAAGGAATATATTTATATTTTAAATGAAGACTTGGTACAATCCAAAAGATAAAAGTGCAAAAGAAAAAAATAAATAAACTCCGACAAGTCTAGATTATTTAGTGATTAAAAACGTAACTAGATTCTTATGATTTTGATTCAAAAACCTTTTAATAAATTCAAGATTTTGAGGGATTAAAGTAAAAATAAGTTTCAAGGTTAATAATGTATTTGTACCAAATGTGTATTTATTGGAGTATCGAAATTATCCTATCAATAATGGACTCATTCCGAAATTCGTAATAAATGCCACATTATGGACTCCAAAAAAACTTAATATGGATAAAGCAAATTCAAGTTATAACTCATTAAAATAATTACTTAATGTGTAATATTAGTTTTTAAATTAAATTAGATTACCCAAACAAAATTAGGCTCGTTTGGTAACTCAACATTAATCATGTATATTAAATTCAAGAAATATTGATTTGAATAAGATTGTACTTAGAATCAACAAAAAAAATATTGGAGTTAAAATACTTTTTATATATATTTTTTAAATTTAATTGGGCTTCTAGAATGAATTATTTTTCATTTTTGAGGCCCTCCTATGATTTGAGGCTCTTGACCATTGCCTTGTCGGTCTTGACCTAGGACCAACCCTTTTTAAAAGAAGTGGGAATCAAATAAAGCCTTAATCAAATATGCTATAAGCAAGAATAGCAGCTAGCCACAGTTTGGCTAATTTCGTACTCATTTCTGCTGAATTTTTCTGGAAATGAAATTCCACATCAAACAAAAATTCGCCACATTCGCCCCCCCAAATAATTCCTCAAGGATCAGGTCAGCTCTGTTTTTCGTGTTGGGTTGGGTCTGGACATGCCCAAAAAATTGCAACAATGGTATCAAACCTTTCGTTTATTAGCGGAGTTTGCTCAAACCTTTCATTTGTACCATCCTGAATATCAAACCTTTAAAAAATCTGTAACTGAGGTCCAAATGAATGGTTTCTGTTAATTTGACCATTAGTTGAACCAATAAATTGACTTTGATCAATATTAAAAGGGGTAAAATTATAACTTTGAATTAAACTTAAAAAAACAAAAAAGTCAATCATTGTTCATCTTCTCCCACCCCACCCCATACGACGCCACCGCAATCAAAAGGGATCTCTCGCCATGGCCCCATTTAGATGCTTCCTCACAGGTTCTTTATGGTTTTTTTTTTTTTTTTTTTTTTTTCTTTTTTTTCTTTCTTAGTGCCGTGGAAAGATTAAGCAAAAGTGAACCATCTACTATTGTGTCTACATTAAACATCGAAGTGGGCGTAAAAAACGAACTACTGTTCGTGAGCCGATTCCAGCTGAACCCATCTCCTTAGATCAAGAAGAGAAGATGGTAATTGTACCTTTTACTTCGAAAGAGGCTCCTGGGTCACATAACACTGAAGAAAGTACGCTGTCGATCACTCTTCGTCAAATAAGCCGATGAAGCAAGCCCGTATCATACCCTAGCTGAAAAGTTTTCTCATTCATAGTGCCCTCGTGTTGGATATTGGTTAAATAAATTGAGAATTGAAAATCGATTAAAGTTCGTATCAAATTCGGCCAAATACTCAAAAGCTCGACTCAATCCGTTTAGGCAAAATTGTTTGCCACTTCGCCGCTTCGGGGCGCACAAACGGGGATCGGGGCGCACAAAATTTTGATTTCTCTGCATGTATTGAAGGGTATATTTGGCATTTCGAAAATCAATATCGGATGAATGAGAAATTACGAAAAAGGCCTCAACCATTAGTGAATAGACACCTTTTCATAAAGGTGCATTGTGTGGAAAGGGTGCATGATTTGACCTCAACCATTTCGTCCACACCCCTTCATGGTCTATAAATAGGACCCTTTGGGTGTCCTATTCCTCACAGTTTGATATGCAAAAACGTCTCTCATCCTCTCTTCTATCCAAAATCAAAATCATTTCATTTATTTTGATTTTCTTTCATTTCATCCTTGGAGTACATAAGCCTACATTTGGTTCGTTGTACTTGTGTTTTGGAGTGCTACAAACACAAGTGTAGCCGTTGTATCTTGGGAGTCGATTGCCGAAATCCGTAGGCACCGTTGCGGGGCAAATTCGACTTAAGGACAAAGAGTTCAACTCTTGCCTCGGCTTTGTCACCATCATTATACTTATTTCGGCGTCACTATTCACAAAATTCTTCCAACACCTCGGACCAATGCAACTATCCTCAACTTCACTTTCGAATTCGCTATGGTACAACACCAGCTGCGCGGTCTACTATTCGTAATTGACGACTATTCCTTCAAGATCACCCAGTTTGACATGCTTTCTGGCTCCGATGTGCATTGGTGGGCCGCTGATGGGGATGATTTCCAAAACCTGAGCAAGGGTTTTGTCGTTTCTGACCAGATTTTGAACCAGACCTATAAAAATGATAGCTTTCTGGTTAATTTGAGTAAAAATGTAACGTGGGATAAAATTAAAGTCCTTGGAGTTTGGGATATCCCCACGGCTTCGGATTTTGGCCACATTTTGTTCAGAAATTTTTCTAATGGGACTGAAACTTATGCACCATCGCTAATGCCTGTGAATGGGAGGATAGTCTGATGAGAAATGAGCAACCCACCATGTTCGAAAATTGTAAAGTTCTATCTGATGGTTATAGGTGGACTTTCAAGGAGGAGGAGGATGGGATTGATATCGGGTTGGGGGTGGGAAAGAGAATATGAACAATGATTGACCTTTTTTTTTTTTTTTAAGGTTTAATTCAAAGTTATAATTTTACCCCTTTAAATATTGGTCAAAGTCCATTTATTGGGTCAATTAACGTTCAAACTAATAGAAACTATCCATTTGGACCTTAGGTGCAGATTTTTTAAAGGTTTTGTAGTCACGGTGATACAAAAAGGTTTGGTACTGCTGCTGCAATTTTCCCTAATTAAATTGAAGTACATTTGAAGCTCCAACACATCTTTGCCAGGTCAGATGTGATTAAAAAAAATCGAGATAAAAATAACAACTATATCGAATGAAATCTATATCATTGCCAAACTTCGTATAAGTCTGAACTGTAAACAACCTTATAATAATAATAATAATAATAATAATAATAATAATAATAATAATAATAATAATAATAATAATAATAATAATAATAATAATAATAATAATAATAATAATAATAATAATAATAATAATAATAATAATAATAATAATAATAATAATAATAATAATAATAATAATAATAATAATAAAGGATGCCTAAAATAGCATCCAAATTTCTAGACCTACAATTAAGAAAACTAACTATAAAGTAATGTAATAAACATTGTCATACTACTGCTCATAAGTACTAGAGTCCAACCTTAACTCGACTGTAAACTGTATCAGGCACAGAGGATTCAAAAAACTTAAGGGGAATTTACATAAATGTCACTAAATTTGAAAATGTAAAAAAAAAAAAAATTGTCTTGCACGAAATTTTTCCAAAAATGTCACTTTTTCTCCACAAAATGTTCATCTTACCCTTTGACACCTTTTTAGGAGTAATAAATGCTTGATTTGAATGCAATTAATGGTGTGATGTGATTATATTGGGCTTGTTTGTTGGCCATTAATTTTGCCCATTAATGAATTATTTGACCTTGCAAAAAATTCATCTGACAACCCATGTGCCTGCCTCAGAACCTTTTTCTTCACACTTTCCATTTCTTGCCCTTAATCCCCAAAGGAACACGCAACCCATCTCACCGTACCGTCGATTACCCGACAACAGACCATCAGCGGCCGACGACGAACTCAAATTGACAGTGGGTTTTCTTCAATTGCATCAGCCAGGTGACAATACTTCCATTTCTCCGAAGATCCAGACAGTTTTCAAGGACGCGAGCACCACGGAGAACGCCGCCGAATAATCCCAGTCGTCCGTCCGGTTAGCTCGTCCCCCACACCCGAAAGGCCGCGGACCACATGGATCCCGCCCACACACCGGTAGGTCGTCGAACACTAACTTTTCTGATTCCGTTTACTTGTTCGTAAAACAACAAATTACCGGGACGTTAGGATTCAATTGTGTCTACTGTATTTGTTAAACTGTAATTCTATGTAGTAATCAACTTCGTTGGATGTTTTGGACTATGATTTTGGGCAAAATTGATATTGTGGCAATTCGAAATGCACCTGCCTCTGGGTTCGCATCTCAACTGCCATATGCATTGCGCTACCCTTTTTCTCGAAGTATTTGTTTGGCCGTATACTTTTCTACGAAATCTGTCCCTTGACCTATACTACCATAAATGGAGACTAGCATGTTTTATGCAATTTCTGGAACATAGTCTTGGTTAAACCCCTGCGCTTGTGCTCTCTGCATTCCCCCTTAAAATGATAGCATCGTTCAGTCCTCTGTGTCGGTGTTATTTATATTAGCTACCCTGTTGAAGTACAGATTTACTAGTGATGATGAAAACTGCGTGTGTAGATTAGCTATTCCGTTTTCATGCTTTCAACATCACATTCTTCACAAAACACATTCTGCGGCAGCACATATTCTCTAGGTGAACTTTACCTACGGTAATTCAATGCCTCTACGAAATGCATCCATTATTTCCAAATTGAACTTCTTCACAACATCTTTTACGTGTACGTTCTTGTCAATTTCAAATTTTTAATCTGTAGATATTTTACTGTCTTTCAATGCTTATAATGAATATTCTGCAATATTCTTATCCGTGATGCCTGGCTTGTCTTTGCAGTGTGGCCATGGCCAGCCACCCAGCTCGTTCGTTGCACAGGAGCTGGGTCAAGCCTCAGGTGCAAAATCTTACGCTCGGTGGAATGCCTTGGAGACCCAAACATTCATTGCGGCCTGCGAGACCGCCATTGCCAAAGGCCATCGCAGCGGTTGGTGTTTTACGAAACAAGGTTGGGCCCGAATCTCCACGCTGTTCAACTCAGCCATTGGGCACAATTGGACAAAGCAATAACTTCGCAACCATTGGGACGCCATGCGTCGAACCTACCGACGTCTCTCCGATCTGTTAAAGGGTAGCGGTGTCGAGTACAACGAATCCACCGGTCGAGTCGTCGCATCAGAGGAATGGTGGAATAGAAAAATAAGGGTAACTATTTCAATTCGCGGCACACATATTTCACAAAGTCGAACCAAACTATCCCGTTCAGTATTTTTCAGTATATTTGGAATGCCTTTTTTTGTATCTTCCATCTTTTTGTGTCCCTCTTTTCGCAGGAGAATAAAGACTATAGGGAGTTCAAAGACAAGGATGTGAGCGAGATATACATTCGCTATCGTACACTTTTTGGCGACAGCTACGATGGGGAGAAGTACGCGATCACGCCGACTAAGTTGTGCCGAACGGGGTTCGGGTTGTTTGAGGACACTGCGTTCGAAGACACTAGGGATGCAATCCCCGTTGACGAGGAAAGTAGTGGTTCAAGTGACGAGGCTGAGCAAATGCTCGGTGGATCCCGCTTAAACGTATCCGACACCATAAGCGGTGGTAAAAGAAAGTCCTCCGGTGCGACGCGACGGGGTAAGAAGAAAAAAACATCTGCACGCGAGCTGTCGTTCTCCATCGATCGAGCCACAAGTGTCGCGGAGGAGGTAGTGGCGAAGCTTAATACCATGATGGGCTCAAATGACAACACCGGCACTGCCTGTATAGAGAAGCTACTGGCGGCTGGACGGTTCGAACGGCGTATACCTCTATACTTTTTCGCCTGTGCTATTCTGGCTAAAAAACACTATCGAAACATGCTCGCCGTTATGAAAGATGTGGATAAAAATTTTGAATGGATTAAATGGCTTTTCAATGAGCGGGGCAAGTAATTTCACCTTTCACTATACGCGTTACATGTACTTATGTGTTGTCACGAAAAACTGTTTCCCTTTCGTACTCAAGTGTCTGTATCCTTTTAACCCTACTGTTTGAAAATGCGCTGGTTGACGTGATGTGCAAACCGTTTTAGATTGTTCACCATGATCATTTCATCATGTTAATATTTTATGTGTTGTCCGACTCAAATGACGAATGCGATGACGACCAGTTTCTGTACAACTTGGCGATCGATCCAACCGCTTGGCTTTCATACTGCAGAATCGCCGGCGATGACGCAAGAAATTATCACTACAGGCAATAGCGGCGTATACGATGTTTTCCTTTCTCAAGGAACGGTCACATGTTCATGATGGAGGCAATGGGCGAGAATAGTAAGATGTGCTTTCAAGAATTCCGTATGTATCCTGCAATGCTTCGACATTCCGCTCATGTGTTGCGCGATGAGCATGGGCTACGTACCAACCAGCATGTTGACATCTACGAGCAAGTTGGCATGTTCTTATACATATTAGCGCACGGGAAGGGATATCGACAGGTGACAACAATTTTCAACCATTCATTGGAAACTGTATGTCACTACGTTAAAGAGGTTCTACGTGCGGTCGTTGCACTTTCAGCGCGCATGATTCGTCCGAGCCACATAGGCCTGATCTGAGCAAGCATCCATTGTTTGAAGATTGCATCGGAGCTATTGACGGAACGCATGTAAAAGCTGTGCTATCGCGACATGATCATGTAAACTTCATAGGGTGGAAAGGTGTGCCGACACAGAATGTGTTAGCTACTTGTTACTTTAATTTATGCTTCACGTTCGTGCTTGCAGGGTACTTTGGCAATACACATGATGCGCGCATGCTTGCACGTGCTATCCATGATCCGAAAATACATTTCTCCTTACCGGCCCCGGGAAAGTACTATTTAGTTGATTCCGAGTTTGCTCATCGGCCTGGGTATATGGCCCCCTATAAAGGGTCTGACATACTTTACCATTTCCAGCAGTTTCGAGACGAGAGAACGGGACGTCATCGTAGATTTCGAAATGCACGAGAGAAGTTTAACTTCAAGCACTCCTCCTGCAGAAATGTCATTGAACGTGCATTCGGTGTGTGGAAAGAAAGATGGAAGATCTTGGATCGCATGCCGAGCTACCCGTTCCGAGCGCAAGTAGCCATTGTAGTTGCGACGATGGGAATACATAATTTCATGAGGCGTTCAGGAGTGGTTGACGCTGCGTTCACGAGGGCGGAGGTGGATGAAGATGCAGCTGAGGTGGAGCTTCCCAACGTAGAAGATGAAATACAGGCCGAAATACATGCACCGGAAATACAACGAAGTGAGTGGGACAGACTTCGAGATTATATCGCGCAGCAACCATGATGCCAATACGTTTCTAAATATTCGAAAGCCTTGCATGTACGTCTTATGAAACTGTTTGCTTTCTTGGGTGTAAAAAGTGAAATGCAGTAGGGGCCAATTATTGACCATCCTTTAGGAAAATATCATAGATCAAAGTATTTCCCTTTTTTAACGTGTTTACGGTACGCTTTTCCTCGGTACAATGAACTATAATTTTTTTCTCCGGACGTACACAGTTGTACAGTGTTTCGTACGAATAATTATTCACTTTGAAATCGTATTTTTCCTTCATTTTGAACAAACCCTTCACTTTACTCTTCGCGTAACAAATTTTCACCGTGCGATTTCAAATTTTTGTACGTAGCGCTTCGTAATAAAATTAAAATGCTTCTATTCGTAGACACTCTCGAGAGCTGTTGATACAGTGAAATGTTTACAAATTCGTAGACACTCTCGAGAGCTGTTGATACAGTGAAATGTTTACAAATTCGTAGACACTCTCGAGAGCTGTTGATACAGTGAAATGTTTACAAATTCGTAGACACTCTCGAGAGCTGTTGA
>NC_036247.1:584074-587791 GCF_002742605.1 Olea europaea var. sylvestris
TATCACCATTAATGTTTTGCAATAAATTCTTCAAACAGTCAAACACATGATTTTTAGCTTCCCCGAAACTTATGGTAGTTCAACTGTTGAGTAATTTCGTTGAAACCGTCGGGTTAGACATTTTAACTGTCAAACTCGACATTTAGTAATTGGAGGGATGGACAGAGAATTCAATTGTCGATTTCGACACCTGAAGTGCTTTATTTGTAACTGACAATGACAACATACTATTTATAATCAACTTGAAGGGAAGAAGCAATTATGATCATATACTACCTAACCACAAAGTCCAATTTCATTTAAATTTAGTCGGTACGATGGTTCAATAAAATAATTGTACATTTATCCCCCCATTTCCACATAATTACTAGGATATTGTGACTCTTAAATCATTTGAACAATGGATTCAAGTTTCCTGCAACTCACATTATACACTTTAAATTAGCTGTAACATGGTTGTCATGACTTTGTGGCATAATAATAAAAATGGCTCATCTTAACCCAATAAAATAAAATAAAATAAAAAACTCACATTAACGTCCTTGTGAATTTGTTGTAGCATGGTTTCGTGAAATGGAAAAATTTTAATGGCTAGTCATCTTAACCCAATCATCATTGACGAACGACTTTGTAATTGATGAGGAAGGAAGAAAATATGGTCCAAGTAAACTAGGAACTCCTACACAATGTGCTCGTGCCTTCATTACAAAATAAATTATAGTGTACATAACCATTTATTATTTGCAAAATCCATGCATTCACTATGCACTAACCCCACACTGCTAATCTTAAGTTATCGCATTACAACATTCAAACTGAAAAACAACAGACCAACTTCTAGCACATTAGACCAACTTTCTCAACCGAGCATTTTCTAAAACGAGGAATTCAAACTCCATTTCTCCTACAAGGTACAACGAGAAAAACACGGATTAAATCATGATAAAACATAAAAATGTAACACGTAATGAATCGAACTCATGCTTGTAGTGAGGTGAATTGTCGCGAAAAATTGACATCAATCGTCGGTGTGGACAGTTCATCTGTCAATACCGACGATTAATCTCAACATATGCTTGAGATTCTGTACATCTGTCGAGATTGGCAGAGTTGAACTATAGAAAACGACAGTTCAAACAGCCTGCACAACTCACTTCAGCAATCTGCTGAAACGTACACATGAGACATAGAAGTTCGACATCTACAGCACCATTTTTAAGCAATGCAAAGACATTTCGTAGAACGAAAATGGAATTACCCACACTTGGACATATCCAAACAACCTTGGACTATCATATGAATACACACATGTGCATGAAGCAATAGTAAAAACCTTTGTTAGAAGATATGTTGCCCAAGAAGTAGAAGCCGATAAAATGGAGTTATAAATACACAGTCAGCAAAAATCATGACAATGACTAATTATTCACCTTCATTACATGTTATATTTTGCATATGGTCGTTACATTTCCTAAAAACTAAAATTGGCTGCGAGCTAGAATGATCAAATTGTAACCGAAAACTCATTTTACAGTAAGATTGTTGGCTACTAGATTGAGATCCCAGAGAATCTGTTTGAGCTATATTCTTGGCCAGAAGATTGAGATTCCAATGAATATTTTTAGCTATATATATTTACCATATTTCCATCTTGCCACATTAGTTTTGCCATTTGAAAATAAAGAAAACAATTATAAGCAACTCTATATTTCAGACACTACAATAGAAATCTAGTAAAAAGAGCTGATAAAATCCACAAAATTAACATTCCAAAATTCCTCAACTAATTTCTTAAAGCTTACCAAACATTGAACGGGTCTAGGTGGCATAAATAAGGTTGTGATGATCTTGAAAAAAAAAAAAACAATAAGAAGCACAGCGCCACCATGCCGCTACAGCTTTTGCAGATTTCTTCTTCTTCTTACAGGTAGAGATTTCTGAGTTAGGGCTTCAAATCCTTCGATTGTTGAAAGAGTTGTATTTAAGTGATGAGAGAGAGAGAGAGAGAGAGAGAGAGAGAGAGAGAGAGAGAAAAAGCAATAATGTGAATTATATATATATAGTTATGTGAGAGCAGTTGATGTGATGTTTGAAAATTTTTTGTACTATTTTTTAATCTAGTCAAATCAATTTTTCATGAAGGACATGTAGGGTATTTGAATTATCTAGAGGGGTAAAAATGTCAAAAAATGTTCAAAATTAACAATCTTGCAAGGACCTAAAAAAAGTGACATTTTTGTAAATGTAAAGTCAAAAATTGACTATTTTGGTAATTTCCACAAAAAAAAAAAAAAACTTAATTGAAATCATCTTGGGAGTGGCAATGCATGCAAAGCAAAAGCTCACTGTTAGCACCATAAGCTCTTTCTTTTCCAAATTTGATCGATCATTTACTACCTTTTCTGCTGTTAGAATTTGAGTGTGAACCCACAAATTCTTTGATGAATATAATTAAGAGTTCTAATTAAAGTGCAAATTAAGAAAAAATCTATTTGGAATGCTTTTGAAATCCTAATCAAAGTCCATTGGCAAATTCTAGTTGAATTTTTATTTGGAAACCTTAATGAGGGTTGGAATTTGTATTGGACTTAAACAGATCTAAATAAGAAAATTTTTGGGCGTTCTAGTTCATCCATAGCTCTGCTCGTAGGGCTTGGATTGTCCTTATACATATTTGAATCTTCTTCCAATTTACATAATTGCTCATATTGTATTTTTCTCTCAATTGGTTGTCAATAATAAAATTACTCAGTTCCTCTGCCAATCTTTCTTCTTGTTTTTAATCTTGTTCTTGTTTATGATCAATACTTCATATCGTGACATACTTACCACCCCGATTTTCCCAACATCTACAACTAATCTGAAAAACAAGCACGAAAACAATATACCGATGACTTCAATATCTCGGTTGAAAACAGAGTTCAGAAAGCAATACCTAAAATGAAAAAATAATAATAACTGCAATACACGGAACCTCGTGGGAGCATTTTTCAAATACTTATTCGAGGTATTCTTAGGGCTGGACATGGTCCGATTCGGTTTGTTCTAACGAGAACCGAACCGACTCGAAATTTTCGAGTATTTAGTAAGTGGAACCGTTGGGTCCAAATTTAATTACGGAACCATTCGGGTTTGGTTCCATTCGATTCGGTTCGTTCTGGTTCGGTTCGGTCCGGTCCGGTTTGGTTCCGTTCGGTTTCGTATTATAATTAAATTTTTTAATATATACAAAATTATGTTAATTTAACTAATGATTTATTTAATATTAGCTATTACAAAATAACGTTGTTCAATCTTATGTGTTTTACGTCTCTCTTTGTTGAATTCTTCATAAATTTGATTATTAAAATCACAGAAAGAGAAAGATAGCGAGCTAAAAATAATTAAGAGAGATGTTGTAGAGTTTTAATTCGATTTTCTCCGGTAGAAACAACACTACAGTAGAATAACAGATTTGGATAAAATTGACGTCAATTTGATTAAGTCGATTTTGAACTGAATATTAGAAATAGGAAAATCATATTTTGTGATTTGAACTAAATTAATTAGTTAACAAATTTATTTAGAAAAAATAAAATAATTTTACTTATTTAAAATAAATAAATTAAAAAAATTAAGGAAATTCGGTTTTTATTCGGTTCTTCGGGTCTTGGCCTAAAACTGAAAACCGATCCATACCCGTCGGTTCTTGATTCAAATACCCGTTCGGGTATTTAA
>NC_036247.1:589079-651014 GCF_002742605.1 Olea europaea var. sylvestris
GGGGGGAATTATTGCTTAGCTTTTTCTTTTTTTTTTCCTTAGTTTTTTTTATTAGAAGATACCCTTTATTTTTACCCTCCTAACCCAAATCGTATGGGTCCGCCCCTGGCCATTCGGGATGAAATGAAAGCTTTCCAGGTTTCAGGGTCAGCATTTTTTCATTAATGAAAGAAATATAACGCGAATGAGTTAAAAACAAAACCTACAAAAATTTCTCGTGTAGCTAATTAAAAGGTCGTACGCATCACTATTTCTTTACATTCCATGAGATTCTTGATCTCCAATTTGAAACTCCAGAAGAGATGTAAATGTCACTACCTCTTTGTCAAGCTTGGGAAAAACAACCCCCTGCCTTCTGTTAAGTTCCATGATGTACTCCTCAAGCACTGAAAAGTTCAACTCAAGCGATCTGACCCTCTGCAACAATATTTTAGAGCAGCATCCGCATGCAATCTGCCATTGGGTTGTTGCCTACCCTTTACCAAGGATGCTGCTAGTGGTCGGTTTCTTTGGATCTGCATTAAGCTTTTGTCCTTTCGTAGCATTTTCTATTCCCCTATTGGCAGCGTCACTCACACTCACGTTACGAGAAACATCATCTGCTTCACACTTGCTGGAGCCTGGTTCTGGCAGTGTCACAGGCATGGGGACGGTAGAAGACTCCCCAGAACCAGAAATAACAATAAGATACTCAAGCATATGTTCAATTGCATCAACTCCATTCACCTCTACAACACTTAATGTACAGTAAAATTCTGAACCATAATGACTGGGTAAATCCACGTCCAAATATCTAACCAATTTTGGTTCAGGCAGCTTAAAGCATTGAGCATGCTTGACATTTGCAGCAACAAACATCCCCAGGGAATTCCATGTCTCAGTTGGATACACCAAACTCCAGGATAACTCAAAATCTTTAAAATTAGATGAATAATGCTCAAAAATCGCAATTTTGACAGCATCGACCAAAGTTTAATCTGCAAGCTCAATTATAAAGAACTCCCCACCAACCAAACACTGGTTTTCTGAGATACTTATCATGATCCTTTCCAGTACATTGCTTGCTCCCTTCGCTTCCTTGTTATGAGCCACCACTTTTGCACCCTTGAACGCTGAGGCATAGTTATAAGGTGTTCCATCAGACTCAAGCCTGCGCATGATATTTACTAGCTGACTTGGATTACTCGCACCTCTCTTGGCTTGAAATATACTTGAACTTGTCTAGAATAGGATAACTTAATGGAATTCTCCCGTTTTGTTGGTGTTCTTCTGTTTCCTATAATCTTCTTGTGGTGGTACTTGACAAACAAAAGAATCATAACCTAACACAAATGATGATACTTCCACTAATCCACTTGTTTCCCGTAGTGAGTATTCCAGGATAATTATCATAGGAAGTGGAATCATTAATCATCAAAGACACATTCAGCTCCAAGAAAGCCCCACGGGTTCGAGTGCTATTTGCAATTTCTGTAATAGGAACAGCACAGTTGAATAATAACTTCTCAGCGCAGACACTAGAGTTAGTATTGCTCCAGTTATAGATATTCAAACCTCCTGAAAACGAACAAACCAACAAGCTACGCTAAAACGCATTCTAGAATACCAAGTCATTTTGTATGCAAATACAATTATCAACTGCTAACACAACGGGGCAGTTCATTTTAAGCGATTCAGCAAATTTCAACTTGCAGTTGCCATAAACAATTTCGAAAGGAAACTTCAATTTAGTACCCCAAATCCATTAATAATAAATTAGCCAAAACCCAGTAGATTTTCCATATTCTCTAACCTTAAAAACATAAAGAATTCAATAAACTTACAAAATTAATAAAAATAAACATGCCTAAACATTGGGAACTCCAAATGTAAACAAACCCACTATCAAATATTCACCAAATTTAAAAGGGCAAGCCGAAAAATAAAAATACAGAAATGGGCATAAAAAATTAAGGCAGGTAGACAAGAAGAAAAGCAGCTAGTACCTTCGTTGCCGCAGGTGAGGCCAAATTTAGTATAGAACAAGAAAACAACAGACCAAAATCTACTGGTCCTTTATTTTATTTTATTTTATTTATTTATTTATTTTTTTTTTTTTTGTGTGTCAGAATTTCCCTTTATTTTTATTTTGCCAGAAAAGATATCAAAATTACACGATGACTACCTAATTAACGGGGTTAATCTGGGCTTGTCATCTTGCTCTCAACGTGCATGACACAGTTGAGCAGGCAGATCACAACGCTACAGCCTACAAGTGCAGGAGCGATCATGGTCAAGGAACAGAGGAAGGATACAATGGCCCCTCGCATATGGGTAGCAAGAGGGCGGCAAAAGTCGAGAAAGTTGGCAGTGCTAACGGAGCGTTTGTTTACCATTTTTGTAAAAATGAGAATGGAAAATATAATCGCTATAAACCCCACACAAGATAGAGGGATTCAAATTTGGTGATTTGATGTGATGAATAATGGTAATATTTTTCATTTTAATGAGAAAAGAATGAGAAACAAACGGGGGCCTAGATCTTGAATATTAATTTTCATTTTTCATTTTTTTCTTTTTTTTTTAAATTATAAAAACACAATTTTGAATTGAAAAATATAAAAACAATATAAGCCCCCATTTGGTTCTAATTTTTCATCATTAAAAATTAATTTTTTTATCGTTACTTTCAATAGTCAGTCATCATTTTTGACTTCTTCACTCACAGTAGGACTGTCAATGGATTGAATTTTGATCCGAATATAATCTGAAACCTATGAAATTAATGAGAGATGGATTTACGGTTTCAATCCAATAACCCAATCGAGATCTGAATCCGATAATCTGTTGATTAAATTAATCAAATATGGATATAGGTTAATCCGATCCGATAACACCCCGATGCGATTTATTATAATAACATATTATATTTTTTATATTATCAAATAATTTATGACACTGTTTTTTCCATTTTGAAAATTGTATTATACTTTACACATAATTTTTAAATAATAAATAGTATTATATAATAAGATAATATTTTTAATTGAAGATAATATTTTTAATTGAAATTTTTGAAGAGATTTAATTTTTTTATTAATTAAAATAAGATAAATCTAATAATTAATTTATTGATTAGATTTACTATAGTAAATTGTTTTATAACATAAAATACTAACAATTAATATGTTCAAAATAATTTACTTTGTTTAAATTGATATTGTTTATAATTAAAATCTTATTGAAACTATGATTTTTAATGAAAATAATAAAGTAAACTAGTAAACACTTAGAGTTGACAAATGATTATGATTAATATCTCACATTGAAAGATCACTAAATCATTGGAAGATGATAATAATTTAAAAAGTTAGAATCCCACAATGGAATATTACTAAAACATTTTAAGAAGAGTCTCTTTGAAAAATGAGTTCAAATGAGTGTTATTTGGATAAAAAAAAAATAAAATGATTTGAACCTTCTAATATATAATAAGTGAGCCCATCAAGATAGTTCAAATATTTTTTAAAATAAATAATTAATTAAAATCTTATCGATTCTATGATTTTTAATTAAAAAATAAATAAATATTTTATTTGTCTAATTTTTTTAATTTCAAATCGGGTTATCGGATCGAATATTCTATTACACAGCTAATTGAATTTGGATTTAACATTCAAATATCCGTCATATTATCGAATCGAATAATTATTCTTAACGGATTGAATCGAATTTGAAAATCCAATCCGATCCATTGACAGCCTTACTCACATATAGGACTACTTTTTTCTCTAGTATTAAAAAAATTGATTCTCATACTCATTATCGATGTATTCGAAGCGGATTTGGAAAAATTCAAGTCCATTTAACATTCAGAACGGTCTTGATGGGGAATTTTGCATCCAACAATTTACATATTCACATAGTGCTTATTTGATAGAGATTTTGATAATTGATTTTTTGACCGTTACAGATAAAGAGTCTATTTAGGAGCAATTTTTTCATCCAAAAAAATGATTTTTTGACTGTTATTTCACTATTTCAGCCGTCATATTTGACTTCTTCTCTCACAGGTGGATCCCACTATTCTCCTAACGGTCAAAAAAATCAATTCTCAAAATCACTCCCAAGCAGACTCAAGGTAAATCATACTTGTGAAAGAAGAATTAAAAAATGACGACTGGAACAGTGAAATAACAATCAAAAAATTAATTTTAATTGACTTATAATCTATACCAAACAAGCACATATAATAAAGTGTTTTGAGATAGTCTCATAAATAGTACGGGTTATGTTAAACCAACAATAATGATATTATGAAATCCAACAATAGATTATCAGTAACATTACAAATAAATGGTACATCCTAAATAAAAAAGACCTGGATTTTATTTCGTCTTCTCCATATGGATCATGATTGGATAAACCTAGTACTCTGCAGCCCAAGAGCTCGTCTGAACCATGTAATTATCAAATTGAATGGACAGAATGGATTCACAGAAAACAGCATACTATCAGATAAAAGTCCTACTTTTCATGAAGACAGAAGTCTGTATTCTACTTTATCTAGTTCTGCTTGCTTTTGTTCGAAAAATGGAAGGCCCCCTGGATCTCTTTCTTCCAATATAAAACTTGTGGGAGTTTGCGGAGGATAATTGTCAATGATAAACTCTATATCATTCCCGCGAATCTCTTTCTGGTTAAGAAGAACCTGCATTACAAATAGAGGTTTGGCTAAGCCTAATGACAAGAACGAGACAAGAATAAAGTTTTAAAGAAGTAAGCTTTCGAACTAAAATCTCCAATAAGAAGTAACTTCTAGAAAAAGCTAAAATTATTTAAAAGCAACTCCTAATTTTCGACACACGTTTAGTTAAGCTAAAACCTGGCCAAGCAGGCTCAACGCCACATGTTGTGCCGGACATGCTATGAATAAGAGGGAAATCACAACTCTTCCTAATTATTTTATGACTATGCATCCAAGGAGGTAGGAAAGATAGATGGGAAAGAAGATAAGCTAGATCAAGCATGTCAACTACATACCTTAACAGTCTTCAGCAAAGCAGCACTATGCAGTCTCAGCAAATCAACGGTCTTTCCATACATATTATGCATTAATTCTTCTGTCCTCTTTGCAATGTCATCATCTAATCTGAAGTTGACTGGAGGCTCAATTAAGTCGTAGTCATCGTAAAGTGATCCTTCAAAATCAAGCCGTGGGCCCACAAATTTTGCTCTCTTTCTCCAAGGAGCAGGTTCTCCATGCACCACCATTGGGTTCTCCAGATTCCATCTGCAAGAAGAACAAGTATCTAATTAGATATTATACTTTTCCTGGATTACAGAATTTATATGGTCTGTTCCAGGAAGGTTTTATCAATTCCTTTTAACCATCTGAAAGCAACAAATGGACACCCACATCGTAATAATCTTACGAGCAAGCCAAGATGCATCAGCAAGATAATGAACTGATGCCTTCGAAGTATCCCTCCCGAAAATGACCTCTTCAGCAGCTCTGCCTCCAAGTAATACCTTTATCAAGAAGATATGACATTTTTTATGACTGAATGCTAAAGAAACACACGGGTGAACAAAAATAAACCAGAGAACTCGAGTGTGAACCTGAAGGCGGTGTAACAACTGAGGTCGACGCTCAAACATGTACGCGTCATCATCAAGACGATGAAATACAACTTGAGACAGTGTCTGTATGTAACATCAAGAGTAATTAATTAATTAATTATTGTTTGGATAGAAAACCATTATTCTCCTAGAAGTATATCCTAATAAAGACCTTTAGTTTCAACTTCATGATCCAAGCACAGTGCAGGTCAAAAAATTAACTAAAGCTAAGTATGGAAATGCTAATTTTATATGACAGTGAATAAAAGACATCTGTCAACTTGTGCCCCAAAAAGTGCGTGAATCAATACCAGACTGAAGCCGGAAGTAACAAAAAGAAAGGTAAGACACAAATTCTACAATGGATGTGAACAAGTGATAATACTTTTAGAACAGGATTGAGTATTGTGTTGTGCTTACATTTTTTCGCAGTTTCAGATTTCCAAGTACTATCCTAAAATCCATGCCCCCTTTTCATTTATCACGAAGAGCACTCTAAGGTTGTGCAACATCACAGGTAAGCTAGACCAAAATTGCCAAGAACTGAAAAAATATATACTTTTAGGAGACTAACAAAATCCAAAAAGCTAGGGTATAGACCTGTCCACGAGGTTTGATTGATATGCGATCACATCTCTCAATATTTGCATTCTCAAAGCGCCTTAGCAGATGAGCAGTCAATGCGGTCCCCACTTCCGTAGTAGCTCGGCGACATTGGCCTTGATGGCCCAATTTTATTCCATCACGCTTGGGTCCCACAGTAAGACGGTCAACTGCATCATCCATGTCTTCCTGAAGAATTGCATTATGCCTTTTCCTGACAGCCACAAGAGCGGCCTCTTGGAGCAGCTGTGCCAGCTTCGCCCCCGACCACCCTGATTTACATTATTTAAGGATGTTCCGAAATGAAGATTATTTAGCAATGAACATAACAATCACAATAATTTCTTCAAATATTAGCAGTTAAATAGAATGCATACCAGGCAAGTTGTTTGCATAACTGGTCAATTCAACAGTATCTGATAATTTCACCTTACGGCCATGAACTTTTAATATTTCCAATCTTCCCTTTGCATTTGGAGGCCGGATTCTTATCTATAAGATAAATAGTTTGAAAAAGAAATTATAACTGCTGAAGATAAGGAGTTAAACACCCTTTGATAACTCTAAATCCTATTTAAAGGTACAACCTTGCGATCGAACCGACCAGGACGAAGAAGTGCAGGGTCCAACAAATCCATTCGATTAGTGGCACCCAAAAATATGACACCTTTTCCTGTATCAAATCCATCTAGTTCGATCAAGAGTTGGTTCAATGTGGTTTCTCTTTCTTGAGTTGCTGCATTGTATAGATGGTCTGTTGTCTCACGGAATATTCCTTGCCGCCTGTGTATTAATAAAGTATAATTAACAATTGAGGATCATTTATATTCTCCAAGTCGTACATCAATAAGAAAAGAGAATAGTAAAATTGGCCAAGAATACACGAAACATAGAACATATTAGAAACAGAGGAATGCAAGGATTGGTTGGTTATGCAGATGGAGTATCAGAAGTTATGAATAACTTCATAATATTATGAAAATGTTGAAAGAAAGTCAAAGAGGCTCTAGCTTTTACCCCTGGACTCTGCTTTAAATATATTAATTTAACTATGTAAGGATCAAAAAGGTTTCCTTCAAGAATTTTTTCTCGTATAATTACGTGAGAAACATAGATGTTATAAATTTATAGTAAATTCCAACACACTATTAGCTGAAAGAAAATATAGAACAACCATACCTTGTAGCCAGGGCATCAATTTCATCAATAAAAATGACCGATGGTTTATTTACCTGTAGAAAGAGTTATCAAGTCATGTTTTATCATGTATAAAAGTAATCATCTCATTACCTAAAGCATAGTGAGGAAAACTGTTCTCATAATTTCGAACATCCTCATGGTAGAAATAATGTACAAATCTTCCCTTTTCCTTCATTATTAACATTTCCCCTTTTGAGTTTCATAAAATCCTTTAACTTTGCTGATGTTATGACATATTTATTGGTTGCAAGAAGAGAAGGGTATCACCAATTTGACTATGATCCATAATCACCTGCAAGGGTATCACCAATTTGACTATGATCCATAATCACCTGCACTCTATTGCATCGTGAAAGTTCGAAATCCCACAAAATACTAGAAACCCATGCTCTTGCCAACACCATAGCCTTTATAATAAATAGAATATCACTATTTGAGACCATATTTGAGTACATAACATAGATCTTTGAGTAATTTCGTCATAATGACTGGATAGATATCTTGCGTAAAGAAGAATCAGAGTTGGTAACAATACATGGTTATATATTTTCAATTTTTATACAAGTTTAAGGTGTCCAACCAGACTTGGATAAAGAAGTGCATATCCTATCAAACTTTCCGTTGGTGGAAAGATTGTCAACATGAATTTAGATCACATTACTGATAAAAGTATTAATTATGTTAGATGTTCCTGAAAGAAGACAGAAGATAGTAACAATTGACGTTCATAAATCAAGCCAGTGGAAAGCTAATTCTTCAAAGATTAAATGACATAATAATTAAATGCATAAAGTTTCAACAGTTTCGCCAAATTGATGGTTTGATAAAAAATAATGAGTCACATTCACAATTTATAAGTTTCACTGAATAAAAATTGTGGATGGTTTACCTTTGCTCTCTTAAATAAATCTCGTATACGAGCAGAACCAACACCAACTAAAACTTCCACGAATTCAGATCCAGCCATTTGGTAGAATGGAACACCAGCCTCACCTGCTATGGCCTTGGCAACTAGAGTCTGATAAGGCAACATGTGATTATATTAGAAATCAATATAGAAAATATCAATAATATCAATCTTTGAGTGTAACGTGATTCTAGAAAAGACAACCAACCTTGCCACATCCTGGAGGGCCCTCGAGAAGAACTCCATGTGGAGGCTTTATCCCCATTTTATCAAATAGTTCAGGATTTTTCAGGTATCGCACCAACTAATCAGCATCGAAAGTTAAACAGAAAAATCAGTGTCGAACATTAATGAACATAGCTAAATTATTCTATTACATCTAGAATTAACGAGGACATATATCACATACTATTTCAGCCTCAGAAGTCTTATTCTGTAAAACAAATTTTTCATCCAAATATTCACAAAGATTTTTTACTACTTTCAAGTTTCAAAAGAAATGTAAGTTACAGCCCCTAGTAGATATGCAATCATCGACCTTTTAACAAACTTGTAACAATCATCCAATTTTTCTTTAACTTGTGAGGGTTAAAAGGGATGTTTTTTTCTTCCTCTTCTGTCTAGAAAGGATTTCGCCAGCTGTTAAAAGGACAAAATTTCCATAAAGCAAATACTGCAGATATTTAAAAGTTAACATTGATCATTATCATACCAGAATGGACAGTGAGAAACGAGGATAAAAACCAAGAAAAAGATGTAGAACTAATTAAGGGAATGACTACTTGGGGATGATGTATTTCTTGCACATAGCCATAGAAGCTCTAATTTACAAGAGGAATGCAAGATAATTGAACAATTTAAAGATGAAGAAGTATCCCAAACTTAACATGAAAGGATATTGTTGCAAAGAATTGATTTCATTGGAGTTTTCAACAAATGCAATGATGGAGCAAATGAAGCGGCGAAAAACGATTCATCATTCATGTAGCTGATACAAGTTTATTAGGAAGAAATGTTATAGTCATTGTTTTATGTTCAAAAAGGGTTTCACTAAGAACGAAATAAGTCACTGGTAATTATTTTTTCAGGGTAATGAAAAATTGTACATACATATAAAAACTATAAACATGTAACGGAAGTATATACCTCTTGGAGCTCTTCAACTGCTTCCTCAATGCCTGCCACATCATTAAATGTGACTCCAGTGGAACCCTGAAAGTAGATAATCATTCCATTAAAAAGGCCAAAAATCATACCTGCTTATGAGGAAATTTAGGAATGCGACAAGAAGTAAATTAAGAAGTATAACTGACATCCACACGCGCTTGTGGTTTTGATTGAGAAAATTCAATGCCTTGCCATATATCCTGCATAAAATAGAAAGAAGTGAGGGTCACTTTGCATGAATAGCTAGCCTGCCAGAAATAGTTGTAGGAAGCAATGCTCACCCATTTACGGAAATTCTTTGGTCTTCTAGAAAGGGTAAAACGGACAAGAAGAACCATGGTAAAAAATACCAGCATAATTGGTTTCAGCATTTCAAGACTAGCAGACACCCCACCAAAAGTGTATAGTTCGTACATCTTGGAAAAGATTCCTCCATCACCAAAAATATCGGCAAGATTATCCCACGCTCTTTCAAGAACTCCAAAAACAAGACTAAAAATTAGTTGCAGAAATGGTTTGGTAATAGGCCATATGATGTATACAGCCGCTGCAAAAACAAAGCTGGTAGCTGCAAATATTGCAGAAGCCAAAAATCCTCCAACAACAACTGCAGCTGCAGCCATTGCAGCAGTCAGCACTCCAAGTTCAACCATCATTCTACTCGATATTTTAGATGCCACTGGGTGAGGATATTCTGGCAATTTTCCTACATAGGACTATAAAAACAAAACTAACTGTCAGACAGAAGGGAAAAGCAAAAAAGGAGGAGAACACTTTGCAAATTAATAATAAATTCTTGGTAGACCATATGTGCTTTTAAACTTTGGTGGATGATTGTGATAAAGAAAAATCACACATAGTGCTTAATTCGACCATTTTGTATGTACATAGAGGTTGTTTGGGCTCCATTTTATCCAAAATGCATTTTTCTCTCTCGTCTTTTAACTACACATTCTCCAATAAAAAAATATTACACGTAAATAAAAAACTTTTCCTTTTATTAGCCCCACATTCTTAAAAATAATCACTATTTCAAAATATATTTTCCCCAGAAACACATTATAATGAAGCCCAAACAGGGGCCTAACATGCAATAAATGATAATTCCAAGTCCTTGAAAGGTAGTCTATTCTGTAGTGTGTTTCATCCTATTGGCACATGAGAATTTTAACTTCTCGTTCAAAAACATAGCTTGCTGTGTGTTTTAAGACATTAAAATGAAAGGTATGTAGTTATCACTATCACATGCATAGAATATCCACTATCGTGAGTTAATGGTTATGATAGTAGACGTGTTCTTGAACGCTTAGCCTAATCTTTTCATCATAAATTCCATTCATAGTTTATTTGATCACACAAGTTCTCTTACAAAAGAAGAACTCCATTTAGTACAAGACACAGAGTGAGTGATAAAAGTATGAAATCTTATTGACAGCAGTTCCTAAACCTCAACAGAGAAGCGACAAAATAATAACCAGATTCAAAGCTTCCTCGCGAACTCACTGAAATGAAAGACTATTCCAGAAAGAAATGTCTTTTATATTTCTAACAGCATTTTTTACTACTTACCTCCAGCATCCCATTTTCTCCCCATCCACACAATTCCAACCCGAGTCAATAGAGTATATTTGCATACCATTGGCATGAGCAGATATTCGAAGAGGAATTGCTAACAAAAATCAGAAGAATACCATCATTTGCTTCTCGATTTCGTATCTTGGCCCCTGGTACTCCTCCAAAAGAACTTGGGCTTGGTCTCGATCCAGCTTCATTGCCCTATAACCAAAATTCACAACATCAAGCAGACCAAACACAATCAAAGACAAAATGTCTTATGTTACAGTACAAACCATTTAGTTCTATGCAAGCTCTTTTCTCCAGGTATTTCTTTCAAATCGACCACAAAATCCCTGTATGCATAATTACCACTATTCTCCTTAAAAGTCACCAACTTTATTTTATCACTCTTCAAGTACTTTTGAAAATCCACGTAGCTCAATTTTGGCAACTCCTTCAAATTCTTGTTGAACTCCTCTTCCTCGGATAAATTTATCCCAAAAACTTGCTCGGGTACATAAAGTTTTCCTTTATACTCCCTCAGGATATCGTTCAAATAAACTCCTTCCGACTTCACTAAATTGCTGTCAATATCACTCTCCTTTCTACTCACTAATGCCTTCAAATTCAACCTCCTTATTATTTCAAAAACCGGGTTATCAAAACGCTTTTCACTCAAACTCACCTTCTCTTTCAATGTGTACAATCTATCCCCAACCAAATATTTAGGTTCCACTTGACTCGGGTTTTCCCTTAAAACCCTAGTCACAAAATCCTCTTTCTCAACATCAGAATTCAACAAAGTCTTGGAATTTGAACCAGGTTTTTGCAAAAAAGCACGTGGACTATTGAGAAAATACAATCTTTTTGGAAGTATGGGGGAAAAGCTCAATCTTTTATGAGATTTTTGGTCTGAAAAATTGGTGGGATAATTAATGAAGGGTTTAGGAGTGCCAAATTGTAAGTAATACATGTTTCTTTTAGCGAAGAATTGGGTTAAACTACTGGATTGAGGTTTCGGGGATTATTAGGAGACAAAAATTTTGGCATTTCTGCTGGAATGAGTGGGAGAGTAAACCTGCACACAGACGGAGAAACAGGGATAGTGAAGGAGACAATGAGGAAGGAGGAGAAAACAGGGATTAAATCGTATGCAAAAAAGGATGTGTCCTATTAAAAATGAAGTCGCATGTTTCTTGGGTAGTTTTAAAAAGACTTGGCCAAAACATCTTCTTCTTTTTTTTTACTTTGAATTTTAAACAATTAAATATTTTTATGATCATCTCTTGAATGTTAAAAGATAAAGATATCCATGTGTATGTTACACAATTACAAAATATTATTTTCTTTAAAAGATATTATTACTCTTTTAGTTTACAAGTGAAAATATGAAGACTTTTCACTTAAAAATTCAAAATCAACTAATTTTTCTTATTTATTTATTTCAACACAAATAAAAATTTTCTCATTTTTCATCCGTTTCAATCTCAAAACTTCAAAAATTTATCGAACGTTGAACAAAAAAATATTTTTTCTATATCCCTTCTAATCGATAAGCATATTTACATATGTTTAATTTCGTTTTCATTAAATTAGTATGCGTTTTAATAGATAAATCTTATTTTGATGTAAATTAATATGTAGATAATTTTTTAACAAATCTATAATTTTTTTAAGTATGAACAAGAAAAAAATTATCTATATGTATATTCTTTCAGACGAAATCCATCTGCATAAAAAATAGTCGACTATTTACCTGGCTGTTTGCTGACTGGCCTGCTTTTGTTGAATAAATTTATATTGCCCAGTGGATGAACCGATTTTTCAACTAAATTTTTTCTTATAATTAAAAATTTTGTTTCAGCATGTAGATATGATTGTAATTCCGATTTTTTACTTTGGTGATTTGAAATTCGATAAAAAAAAGATCGATGGGCATTGATGTCACATAAGACACTCAACCTTGAACTCAACCTTCCATATGACCTGACCTTCCCCTTTTACATATTTCCCACCAATGAGGTCAGGCCGTAAGTCCATTAATGCTATTTTTTCCCTACATTTTAGAAAACATTAATCCTACTTCGACAATAACTCGCAGTGATTCTTATCCACATTATAAACTTATCATACTTCGATTCAAACTTAAATAGAACACTTTCAATGTAACACAAATACCTTACATAATGAGGATGAGGATTACATGTGTTCAATCATCCTAAAACTCTGCTACCAACATCTATAAATACATGTCCAAGCCTTATTATTCAGGTACATTCTATATTATTTTCAATTCATAGCCTCACGCATAAATTCTCCATCTGACTTAAGCGTCGGAGGAGTGACGAGGACACACTTCGACGCCTTTGTTTCACGTATTGGAAGCACTCATTCGCAATCAATCTCCGTCATTAAGCACATCAAGCTTAGGGATAAATAGGTGCATTTTTTGGTAGTATCATTGGCACAGTCTGTGGGAAGCTCTATCAAAAGTCATTATTAACACACATCCACAACATCTTCTGGCAAACTTATCCGTTCCTAGCCAATTCCCCGCCAAGGATCCTCTGGTTCCTCAGGAGGAATCATTAGGGGAGCCAGCACCTCTACCAGCAGTCATTACTCCCGAAGCTTTTGAGAAACTCCGTCAACAAATTGTCACGCTAACTCAGTTGCTAAGTCACAGGAGTCCACATCCAGTACCACCACAGGAGGGTGGTTTTATGGCTGATGCTCGAGCTCAGACCTCACGACACATCAGTAGTGATGTAGGAACCTCGGGCATACTTCATGAGGCCTCGGGCTCGAGGTCAATTGCAATTGATATTCAATGATAACGACACGTAGGAACTTGGTACTTAATATGACTCAATCAGAAATGTCAAATGATCTCTGATATATTTGAGCCCATTATCGCAATAAGTCCATAGTCGGATCAATGTGCTACATCAGGAAACACCAATAAAAAGAAATGGGTTATTTCATTTAATAAACAAATAATTATGTATACATAATAAATAATAATATGACTATTTTGCTTGCATTGTCGACGAACAACACTCCCGAAGTGGTAATGTCTTGAAACCACTTATAAACATCCGAGATTGTCTTTTAAGCTATCGCGTGACTAGCTTTAAAAAAGAAATAGAAAAAAATGTTAAAAAAAGTATAGATGAGTAAGCGTAGCGTACTTTACTATAATCATAAAATATGTACTCGGGCATAATTCTTCTCCACTCTATCTCGAACACTTTCCACTTGTTAGTATCACCTCTCGGAAGAGATTGAGGTACGTTTTGTCGACGAGTGACCTTCTTTGTGAAAGGAGAAATGTCGTACTGTGATAACAATTTCGGCCTCTTGTCGACCCCCTGCTCCAGCACGTCAACAATATAATTATTACCCTTTATCACGGCTAGGGTCCTCTCCTTATCTTCTACCTCCTCCGTGCCGAGTATATTCTCTATCCTAGGGACGTCATCCCCTTCTCCGTCTCGAGGCTCACCATCCCTCCGTCCTTTCCTCGTCCTCAGCCACCTGTCTCATCCCCATCGGGACCACCCCCTCCATCCTCTTCTCCTCCTCCTCCGCCACCTCTTCCGTTCCCATGTGACTACTTCCTTCGTTACCTCTTCTATCCCCATCAGAGCCAATCCCTCATCCTCTCCTTCTTCGCCATCTTTTTCATTCCCATCCGGGCCATTTCCTCTCGCTCCACAGATAACAAAAATGATTCTAATGTACCATCACCTATCCAGAACTATGGGTGACCCTCTCTCCATCACTCCCTCGACTGCCTGAAATATCGCCTCGGAGCGCTGAGACATCATCCGAAGGTCTACTAAATAGCCTCGTAGTGCGCCCACCTCCTCTTGTAGTGCGCCCATTTATTTTTGTAGCCCGCCCATCTCCCCCATTATAACTTCTGTCAAGTAGACATACAGATTATAAAAATAATAACTCTAACTATGTGTAGGAGATCTACGTGGGAGGTTTTTGGATAGGGGAGAATATCTCATCAATATAGGTAATTCTATCGACGAAGGTGATCGTTGATCTACTGGACCGCAATCCTACACAATAATAACATTAAAAATTATTTACTTAATTAAAACAGGCTAACTCATACAAAACGATAATCAATAAATTATATTCAATTCACATACCCGATCTCAATTCAGGATAGAATCGGATATCTGGTCGTCCTGAGTATGTGAAACGACTCATTTATGCACAAAACCTCGACTCCCTTTCTCCGTCGATGGAGTCAACTGAGTTAGGACTTCAAAATAATATATTAAAATTTCAACTAATTAATCATCATGTGCTAAGATTTTGAAATGACATACAATACAATTCGCCAATGTATACTCACCTAAGCATCGTCGATGATAGCTGATAACTGTTTGTCCGATAAATAATCTTCTGCTCAGGATGCTCTCCAGTGATGCATCCAAAGACAATATGTCTCCTCTCACCTTACAAATCGGGTACCCAAGAGGGAGAGTCTCACATGCCCAAATCTACAACACATATAATTATTATATATAAATTTAGAGGGTGTTTGGTTAGGATTAAAATTAATTTTTTTAGTAGATTGTGATAGAAGTTTTTAAAATTTATGGTTAAAAAGTTGTGGGACATATGAAAGATGTGATTAATATTTATTGTTTGACTTTGATTTAGATTAAAATTAGATTTAAAACCGTACCAAATGGGCTATTAATATAAAAAATATTTTAACGTTGATTATTTTATTTGATGAAGACGTGTAAGGTGTCCTCAAAACATCTCTGACCAATGAATAGTTGTCAAAGGTATCGATGTTTTCAATAATTTCCAAATGAAAAATGTCGATTGTAATCTTTTTTGTGATGACACCTCACTACGCTATTAAGGATATAGACCAATCCTAGCTTCAACCTGTCCAACATCTTGGTCGCACTCCCTGATTGCGCCAATGTATTGCATTAGAAGTGTTGTCCCCTGTCCATAAAAATACATATTGTACAGCCTATTACTTCTTTAAGTATCGTCCTGAGCTGTTTCATTGCCCGTAATCTTCAGTCCAGTCATCTGGGCAAACTCAAACATAGAGAAATTGAGGACCTTGTCCTTCAGGTCGAACTGGAAGGCATCGCTATCAACTGGCCTAAGCAGCTGACATAGTAGTGCATCAATGATATGTCCAGAGTACTGCACCTCTCTCAATTGATACATGACCCACAAGAAGGATTGTTATAGCATATATGCATCCTGATAATCAAGCAACTCCAATACTGTAATAAAATTATCAAAACTACTGTTCAAAGTAATTTTTCCCACCATTAATCCCAACTCAACATTTAGATTGTACTTCATTCTGCAAAAATTAAAATGTTAGAACCTTCAACAAGAGATAAAGGAATAAAACGTAATACCAGAAAATTAAATGAACAGAATTGTAACTAGCATACACAAGAAAAAAATATTTATTTTACGTCGATACTAATAAAAAATGATTTAATAAACTAAAGAAGAAGCACAAAAAAAGCAAAGAATTACAGACAAAACAAAAAATAAAGAAAATAAGAAAAGATCAAAATAAAGAATATAGCTATTATTTAATTAAAATTGAAAAAACTAAAGATTTGTTTAAAAAGAATACTTTATTAAAAAGGAAATAACATATATAAATTAAAGAGGGTAAAAATTATTTAATTATAATTAAAAAAATAAAGATTTGTTTAAAAAGAATTTTAACTTGAAAAAAATAAAAGGAAAAAAACGAATTTGGTATTTGGTTAAAAAGAATATTTGATTTGGTAATATTCAATTTAAACTTCTTTATTCAATTTTTAAAAAAGAATTAAATTTTCTTAATTTATAAATTTAAAAATATTTAAAAATTAAACAAAAGGAAATTATAAAAATTAAATAAAGAATATAAATATTATTCAATTTAAATTAAAAAAATTAATATTTGTTTAAAAATAATTTTAAATTGAAAAACGATAAAAAAAAAAGGGGAAAAAAAGAAATTGGTATATTGGTTAAAAATAATATATAATTTCGTAATTTTCAATTTAAACTTCTTTATTTAATTAAAAATAGAATCAAAATTTCTTAATTTACAAATATAAAAATATGTAAAACAAAAAATTTAAACAAAATGAAAATTATTAAATTAAATAAAGAATATAAATATTATTTAATTTAAGTTGAAAAAAATTAAGATTGATCATAAAAAAGAATATTTAATTAAAAACAACTTTAAATTGGAAAAAATAAAAAGAATAAAAAAGGATTTTGTAATTTAAATAGAATATTTAATTCGATAATTTTCAAATGAAACTTCTTTATTTAATTTAAAAAAGAATTAAAATTTCTTTATTTAAAAATTTAAAAATATATAAAAAATATAAAAATTAAATGAAGAATATAAATATCATTTAACTAAGGCTAAAAAAAATTAAAGATTTGTCTAAAAATGATATTTAATTAAAAAGAATTTTAAATTGTAAAACAAAATAAAAGGAAAAATGAATTTGATAATTTGGTTAAAATGAATATTTAATTACATAATTTTCAATTTAAACTTCTTTATTTTATTCAAAAAAGAATTAAAATTTCTTAATTTATAAATTTATAAATATAAAAGAAGAAATAAACAAAGGAAATTTGTAAAAATTAAATAAAGAATATAAATATTATTTAATTGAAATTGAAAAAAAATATGATTTATCATAAAAGAATATTTAATTAAAAAGATATTTAAATTAAAAAAATAAAAAGGTAAAAAGGAATTTGATAATTTAATTAAATAGAATATTTAATTTGATAATTTTCAGTTTAAACTTGTTTATTTAATTTAAAGAAAAAATTAAAATTTCTTAATTTATAAATTTTAAAATATATATATAAACAAAAAATTAAACGAAAGAAATTATAGAAATTAAATAAAAATAAAAATATTATTTAATTAAAATTGAACAAATTAAGATTTGTTTAAAATGAAGATTTGATTAAAATTGAAAAACAATATGAAAGGAATAAAAGAATTTTGTAATTTGGTTAAAAAGAATATTTAATTTAAAAAAGAATTAAAATTTCTTAATTTATAAATTTAAAATATATAAAAAAAAAATTAAACAAAGGGGGCAAAAAAATTAAAAATTGTCAGACTGTGCTGAAAACATTCGAAAATAATCTGCCGTCGACTGTCGAAGTTAATGGCCTTGTTGTGTGGTGGTGAACGACAGGTTGACTCTGACGATGACTTCTTCAGCTGAATCTCCGCTCGAACATTAGGTTGAAGATGAGGGTATTTTTTGGTTTTGGTATTTAACTTATCATTTTTAGATAACTTTTTATTTTAATGGTCAAAGGCCATTATGAAAACATTGGCCGAGTCAACAGGCCATTTCCTTGTATTTCCTCGTGTTTCTTTTATGCTAATGCCGAATGGTGATAGGAAATGTTCTACTAAAATTAAAGATGCATGTTCTATCATAATTTTATATTCACAAAATGCACGGATAATATTTAGGGTCAATTGCCCAAAACTTCTCTCTAGAAATATTTTCATATGCAATATATCCTCTACCTATTGAAAATCGTAGAAAACCCTCATGTTTGAAACTTTTTGTGCAAAAAACTTTTTACAGTCAAGATCCATCAAATTTGTCGTTAAAAACAGTAAAAAAATGTCAAAATAAAAAAGGAGTAATTTAAATTTCAGTATCTAAATTTTTTATTTTGCTACGAATTAAATCTAAATATTTTAGCCGTGCCACTTACAATTCCAAAATTTTCAAACTTTATGTTTCACCCCACCCACTCCATCTTCTTTTCCAAAAATAAATTGAATAGCTGAAACCTTGTCAGTTGACCACAATTCCTCCAAAGTCAAACTTGACCCTCCCTTATTTCCTCCGAAGTCAAACTTAACCCCACCTTGAGTAAGAAGACGAAGTGAAGTGACGTGGAGTGAGATGACGTGGTGTGGCATGGAAAATAAAGTTTTAAAAATTTGAGATTATAGGTGACACTTAAAAAAAACTTGGATTTAATTTATAAAAAAAATAAAAAGTTTGGATATGTAATTGTTCATTTTTAATTTTGACATTTTTTAATTGTTTTTAATGACATTATATGACGGATTTTGACGGCAAATGATTTTTCGCACAAAAGATTTCAAACAGGGAACTTTTCTGCAATTCCTAATATTTACTGTATATCTAATAATAAAAGAAAACTACATTACCAGAAAATAATAATGAAACAAAACAATAAATATAAAAATTATAGAAACACTTTACTTTGTTCCTTGACATAAAATACAATATAAAGATAATGGATACCTAAATATAGATATCTTGTGTACATTTAACTTCTTTTCAGAACCCGTGTTGTGAGATATTCACTAAACTTGTCATTGAGTTCGAAATCATTGAATGACGGTGATCATGCTTAATTATTATCTCAACGCATTATATACCCTATAATGTCATAGTCAAATTTCAAATAGAAATATGTTGCCGATTCTCTAAATTTATGTAACAAACGGAAGAACTTAAAAGGAGCAATGGTCGCTGCCTTTGTGCTTGGGGCTTGTCACGTATGATAGTTCAGCCTCTAGATTAATCATGCATTCGCTCTTCAGAATAGTTCAAATTCGATTTAACTTCACGGGCCAAATATTCAATGCATATCTCAATATTTTGGCTAATTTTAATGCAGATGCTCTAAACGTTATTTAAAATGGGTGACTGAATATGACGTGAGTGGTGACGGAAATTATTTTCTTATGATAATAACCACTCAATTTAAAAATTATTACATTAGTGGTCATTCAATTAAAAATATTAACTTACATCCTAGGTTATGCCGTTAAGTGGCTATGTGTGATGATGTTTATTAATTTGGAGTTAAAAATGGGAGATTAAACACATTTAGACGAGAAAATGTAATGTGACTTTAGTTTTGATCAGATTTTTAGGCTTAAACCATTTGGTAAGCTCACTCTTTTTTATTGTAATGATTTTTGTTGGCTTGTCATAGTAAATAACATCGTTTAATGACATGTAGAAACTTAACGAGGTCACGTGAAATTTAAATTGTTTTTTATTGAGTGACCATTAGCATAATTAACTCGATTCAAAATACCACGGAATTTGTTCCTTGCTCCGGGTCACCAAATTGTCATTTAGTAGAATTTCTCACCTTCGAGTTGGGAAACTGTCCTTGAAATATCTGGAAGCTGCAACTTGATCTCTGAATTTTCTTATGTTTTCAATTAGGTCCCTAAAATATCTTGAGTCTGCAATTCAGTGCCTGTAATTTTTTTATTAGTGCAAATCATCCCTAACTTATCACGTTTCCACAAATTAACAATTGAGCTCTCTGCGACCTGCAAATTGGTTATTGAAAGGTTCGGCCCAAAAGTGTTTGGTCCAAACCCCTATCCAACTTTCCTAGACCCAATTCTGCTACTATTCCAAATAATAATGTTATTCATATTCATCGACCGCAATAGTCATTTTACAAGCTGCCCGCTATTTGAGGTCTTAATTTTTTGTAACTTCGTTGCTTCAAATAACCATATAATGTTTCAAATAACAAGTTACTGCATATGGATAACTATTGCAACTACTGACTATGAATATCGTTACTATATTCGAAAAAGATTATGGCTAGGTTACAAGGAGGAATTAGTGGAGAATGCTCAAGATTTTCCAAATAACCTTTGACTCTTTTTTTTTTTTTTTTAATTTATTAAATATATTTAAAATTAAAGGCATTTACAATATCCATTTTACCCCATTTTGAACGTTGAAATTTGAAGGGCCTATAAATCATCTCCTACCACAAATCGATCCTTCAAGGTCTCTTCATCAATTTTCATCTCCATCTCTATGTCTCATATTGTGTGATTGAATTTACATTAATGGTTATTTTCTTTGATTTGTTTTGTTAGTTTCTAAATTTTTAATTTTTTGGCTTACAATGTTCTTCGAGTAATGTATTTTATACTTTAAACTTATCTATTTAGATGTATACTTACTTTGACATTCAAAGATTTGGAAAAAATAATTGATTTGTAGTGTTGGGAAAGTGGATTGTCGTTGTGATCACAAACCCCCAATGGGAGTCTGTGAAGGTATCTCCTACCCTCAAATTTGAAATTCAAATGGGTTGACTGTGGAATGGAGGGTATTTTTATCTTTTCACATAAAAGAGGCATTTATCACTTATATTTCGTAAGTTGGGGTGTGTTTTTGATTGCGAACATGAAATTTACATAGAAAAAAATAAATTCTAAATAATTCAATTGCTTAGAAATTATTTGCAAGAAAATTGTCTATTAAATGTGTTTGATTGATTTTATTTCCAACCTAGAAAATGTTATATTTGTCTATTTTTTATTGACGGATAAATAGGGAAGAATTGGTAGATGAAAGAGAAAGATGAAGTGAATTACTTGAAAAATAAATATCTACTCCTTCTAAAAAAAATATTTTTCTTATTTCAAGAAAAATATGATCACGTGATCAAAAGTAGGAAAATATTTTTTATGGAAAAAAATATCAATCAAAGAGCACACAAATAGGAATTTGGGTGAAAAATAACGTTTTTTATGAAACATATTGACAATCAAATGTACTCTTAGTTTTCTTTTTCAAATGATGTCTTTGACTTTGATTACATTCCATTTTCCATCACTAGTCAATTAATGGTCCGTTTGATTGTAAAGATGAAATTTGGATGGAAAGAATACGAATTCGAGAGAATTGAAATACCTAGAAATTATTTTACCGGGAATTGTTATTTACTGTATTTGATTTGTATAATTTTTTACGTGAAAAATGTTGAAGTAAAAGTGTTTTTTGGTGTTCATTTGACATTTTTTATATGAAAATTATTAATTAAAGAGATGAAATTTACTGGTATTGGGGATAGAATTTGTTTTCATTGAAAAAAAAGGTCAAGAAAGGCATTTATCTTTTAGTGTTTATTTGACTTTATTTTACATGAAATTTGTCAATTAGGGTCCATTTGATTGCAAAGATGAAATTGAATTGCCTAGAAAATGAATTTCAGGGAATTGAATTACCTAGAATTGTTTTCCTGTGAATTGTAAATTATTGTATTTGATTGGTATAATTTTTCACGTGGAAAATGTTGAAATAAAAGTATTTTTTAATGTTCGTTTGACTTTGTTTTACATGAAAATTGTCAATTAAAGGGAAATATTTTTTTACAATAATTCTTAGAATTGATTTTCATTACCAAAAAAAAAAAAATAATCGCTACAGTAGGGTGGAATTTGAATTCTCATCATATATGGTGAGAATTCAAATTCCACTAAAACAAGGAAAATTCCAAGTTCTAAGAAATCCAAGAAATGCAATTCCATGAAAAATATAAGGTATCAAACACCAAAAGTTGGAATTTTCAATTCCAATTCCATCTTTTTTTTTTCCATTTCCATGCTATCAAACACTCCCTTAAAGGAAAATATTTTTTTTACAATTAGGGATATAATTTGTTTCCATTATACAAAAAAAAATAAAAAAAATTTGATAGCAATGGCCTAGAAAATCAATTCCCACCATATTGGTGAGAATTGAGTTTTAAGAAAAACCAAGAAAACCAATTACCTGGAAAAAAATATGCTATCAAACAACCAAAAAGTGGAAGTTGCAAATTGAATTCCATTTTCCATCAAAAATAATGACCTATCAAACAGGTCCTAAAATTTTCAAGCTTTTTCCCTTTTAACATAGCAACTATTGAAATGTTAAAAATAATACTTTGCTAGACAAATGCCCAAATAAGAGAGCAATAGGTATTGCACTATGTCTCAGTCGAGATTTTTTATTATTGTTTTTGAATAAAGTTTCTTGTACAAAAGCTTCTAGTGTATTTGTCAATTCATTTGTCAACTGCTTTTTTACATGAAACAAGGTTGATTATTTTTTACAATTCTCCGATAAGGCAGACTTTATTAAAGAGGGGAAAAACACCCCTTAAGCAAGACTCTAAGAAATTATACCCCATTTGAGCCCCAGTAAATTTTAATACATTTTTTTCTTCTTTCTTAGTAACTACACATTCTTCAATAAAATAATATTACACATAAACAAAAAAAAATCTTTTCTTATTTTTCAACCATACATTCCCCCCAAGAAATACTATTTAAAAAATTATAACATCAAATGATGGTGGCGAAACAGGGTCTTAATATTTTTGTGAAATTAGACTAGAACTTCCTGATTTGCACAAGCAAGCATGTTAGCGTCGGTCCAAATTGAAGACAATAAATGGAAATTGTCGTACAAATAACACTAGAAAAATATATAATTGACAAACAAAAGTCAATCAAATAATAAAATAACCGAAAATGATAATTATGAAATATTGATCATGTTGAGACTTAACTACACGATTTTCACTTGATAGTGAGGCTAAAGTGTTATTAATTTCCAATACATAAAACAGCAGTCTAATTTCTTTTATTAGTATTCTAATTTTTCAAGTTGCATAATTTAGGCGTCATTCAATTAATTTTTGGTACAATGCACACACATTGTTCGATAGTGATTATAAGAATTGATTTTTTCACAGTTAGAAAGAAAAATAATAACGACTGAAATAGTAAAAAAATAATCAAGAAAATTAATTTTTTTAGTGAAAATTGCTACCAAACGGGGACTTAGACAAATAGTATGCAATTGAAAAATTTATTTGATTACAATTCCAACAAAATTAACGGATCATACTACATGAAGCTATCAATATTTTTCTCCTTAATCAAGTGTCCATTTTACTAGAAAAAAAAAATGGAAAAAAATATTTTTCTCCTTAATATTTTTTTTCAAACAATGACTAAGTGTCATGCCCCTTTACTAGTATAAATACTAAATATAAATCTTTGCATGTATTGCAATTAACATGACAATTGATTTTATGAATATAAGTTTATTTGGTAAGCTATTGACATATTCTATCCATCTTCACTGGGTAATGGCTCTTTTCAAAATTTAATTTTATCTTCCAAAATTTTATTAAATGTTGAGCTATGTCGCGACTATATTTTTTATTAGACGATAATATCTCTATTTCTCGTACGTTACTACTTACTTGAACAGTGAACTATTTTACGCCTACTTCATTCACATTTTTCTATCTTCTATCTAGCTCGGAATATTCTTTGGTTTATATTTCAACCAATTTTATTTTATTTTTATTTCTTTCAAGATTGTGAAAATGTTAACCAGCAGAATTATATTACAATAATTAGAGGTTTAATATACATTTTGCCTCTTTTATTCCTTCACACGAAAGCAAAATTCTCTCTTTCGGCAATTAAAATAAAAAAAAAAAAAAAAAAAAAAAAAAAAAAAAAAAAAAAAAAAAAAAAAACTCAAGAGTAGTGGGGGTGCAATAATGTCAACCACATGAACACGCAGAGTGACAATGTCAACCGCCCCATTTAGTATGCTGACACATTAATAATAAAAAATATTCTTTGTTTTTGATTTATATGATAAATTTCAAATATAGTACAGATAGTAGCCTAAAAATCGTTTATTGAATGGACTTTACCAAATAAAGAAAGTTATTAACCCCTTGTTTGGCCTCCATTTTTTAGAAATGGATATAGATAGAATATTATTTTTTTGAAAAATGAGTGGTTGAAAAAAAAAGAAAAATTTTCGATTTATGTGTAATATCATTTTATGAAAGACTGTGATTGAAAATAAGAGAGAGAAAAATGTAATGTAATGAAATAGAATTTAATGGGGGTCAAGCGGGAGTTTGACCCCCATTTAGTAAAAATGAAAATGGGTGTAATAATGTTTTTTTTGAAAAATGAGTGGTTGAAAAAGAAGAAATTTTTTTCGATTTATGTGTAATATTATTTTATAAAAAATTATGTGGTTGAAAATAAGAGAAAAAAATAAAATATACTGGAATGAAAATTAATGGTGACCAAACGGGGGCTTAAAATCTTCACGTAAGTGACGCAAAAGAAGACTTTTTCCTTCCTCGACATGAACTATAAAATATAAAAAAACGCACATAGTTTGAACAGAGTTTCATAAAATAATACAAACCTGTCTTTGTTTTTTAAAAATATTTTTCTAATATAAACAATGTGTAATAAATTGTTGATGAATATCTTTACGATTTCATATACAGGTTGTTTATATAGAGCAATCTGAGTTTACCATCCGACCAAACAACAGCCTAACGCCTTCACCAGAACAAAAAGAAAAAGATAAAGGTATCTTTCTTCTCTTAATGTTTGAATGCTGTAAATATATATTCTTTGTGTAACAGAGCCTGGATTTTCATGTCAAGGGGCGAAAAAAAAAAAAAATAAATAAAAAAAAAAAAAAATATATATATATATATATATTATAAATCCAGAGAAAATTTTGAAATTGTTGCACAGATGATGGCTCTGCACGGTGGGTGTACTTGTTATTGTGGATTTCTTTGAGTGTGGTAAAGAAAATGATAAACATGCTTTTTGACCTGTTTTTAATGGCGTATGAAGTAGCAAGCCAGAGAGTCGTCTCATAATTAGTTGCAACTGTTTCATTGTTGAAACAGTTGATTCTCTTGAATCTCTGCAAATTCACCTGTAATTTTGATTTTGATCAATCCACGATTTTTATTGAGAAAGTTTAAATTACGGTTATGAATTTCTGATCAGTGCAAATGTTAATGAGTGCATGTCTGCTCTTTTTTTCTTATACTGTCGTTTATTTATAAATTTTCTCGTCTTCCTCAGTTTGCACAGGATTATGCATTCCATAAAGAGCTGTTTTTGCTCATCGAAACCTAGATATTCAGCCCGGTTTAAAGACCATGCCATTCTCGCTGCCGAGACAACTTGTGAGTTAATTGGAACACTCTTATCTGTTGAACGAAATAAATATGAATTATGAACAGTTTTCACATTGATTCTGAAAACACTGTTTCTGTTGGCAGTTAATGTGAACGAAGTCGAGGCTTTACATGTTCTGTTTGAACAACTAAGCCGTTCCATTATCGATGATGGTCTTATTCACAAGGTATAATTATCATAGTTCAACCGTAAAGTTGTAATCTGAATAGCAATACTAGAATAATTTACTTGTAGATTAAGCCCTGATCCCTGGAGTCGAGATCAATAACAAATAGAAAATGAGCTAATTCTTGTTGAAATGTGAAGATTCTTTCCTTCAATTGTTATTCTTTCCTTTGCCAGTACTAATGTAACTGTACAGCAAGTGTGGGTAGGTTCATTAGACACAACTTGATTATAGGAACACATTACTCTAGTATAACTTGATTGTTAGAACTGTAGCTTAATTGTAGGATCGAGATTATTGTGCCATTGCTATATATATGTACCTATAAATCTCCATTGAAAGCAAGAATAAGAAAATATTCTTCCTTGTATTTGATTTTAAGTTGCTATCAGAGCTTGTTTAACTCGAATCTCAGAAGCTTCATCTCCCTCGAAAGATGAACCGATATTTCCAAGTTTTTTGCTGAAGAACTGATCCCATTAGATTCTTTGACAAAGAAATTTCTGGGATCAGAAAATATTGATCATAGAGGAAAACTCTGCAATCGGAGGTCCGGAACCGATTTTTTTATTTACACTGCTAATTCCATCTCTGACAGCCTCTGAACACAAACCACATAACCATTTACCATCAGATTTTGCCTTCACTTATATAATCCTGCGTACAATCTGCTTTCAAACCACGACACTCACACCTAAATCATTTCAAAGTCCACAATGAATACCACCATGAATAAGACAGATTGTGTGGTAACAAACTTACTCCCATTATTATTCAATCCGAAGGTTCCTCTTTCAATGCAGGGATTTTACTCAATGAGACAAACTATGATATGTGGTCTCAAATCATGGAAATGCATATTGCAGAGAAGGAGAAACTCTCCTTCATTCATGGGAATTCACAGGTACCTATAGAGAAAGATGATGGATATGAGAAGTGGTATACGGATAATCAAAAGGTCAAGAGATGATTTTTGATGTCTATTTCTCCAAAAATTACGAAGCGGTATCTTCGTTTACCCATGGCTCGTGATATTTGGAAAGCTCTCTCTAAAGAGTTTTATGATGGAACGGATGAGTTGCAAGTTTTTGCCTTGAATAACAAACCTCTCACTGCCAAAGAAAGGGGGAGAGCACTTTCGGTGTATTATGGAGAATTGACTGAAATTTTTAGTGAGTTGGATCATGTGATAAGGTGATCATGGAGAGTGAGAAAGATGTTGAATCTTGTCGAAAAGTAGTCCAATGGAAAAGGGTGCATATCTTTCTTACCGGATTAGATAGTGATTTCGAACAAATTCGTGGTGAAATTTTGAGGGAAAAATCGATTCCTGAACTAGAAGAATGTTACGTATTGATCCACCGTGTGTCCATTCGACGTACAATGATGAACTGGTAACCTAAAAACTTTGAAACTTCAGCCATGGTGGCCCAAAACCGTTTTCTCAAAAACCAGCAAACAAAGTCTAACCACTGGAAGAATGGTGCTGACAAATCTGCTTATAAATGCACTCACTGTGCTCAAACTGGTCATACCAAAACTAGATGCTTTGAACTTGTGGGGTTTCCAGAATTGTGGGATCATAGCCACTATCCATGAAAGAGGAATTCCAAGAAATCCTCTACTGCTGTAGTTGTTGAAACACAAGTAGTTGATATTGCTAGGAAGGCCTCATGATTGGCAGTAGCTGAAAAGCATGGTGGTACATTTTTAAATATTTCTACACCTGTTTCTAATAGTGCATGGATAATTGATTCCGGTGTTATAAATCATATGACATTTGATTCTATTCAGGTCTCACTAGTTAAACCATCCTCACAATTTTTTTTTTCCACAGCTAATAGCAATTCAACTCTCGTTAGTGGGGAAGGATCAATCCCCCTCATTGATAATTTGAGTTTGGATTCAGTTTTAATTGTTCCATCGTTAAATTATACTCTGTTGTTAGTTTCACAAATAACCACGACCTTATCTTATATTTTCATTTTTTGGCTTGACTCTTGTGTTTTTAAGGACATCCAAACAAGGCAGACGATTGGTTATAGTATTAAGCGAGGGAAGTTATACTATCTTGACTTGACATCAAGTAGTTCAAACAAGTTATATCAAGTTTTGGAAATAGATGGTTCTTAGGGGGAGAAGAAAAAATCTAATATCTGGTTATGGCACCGATTTCTGGGACATATCTGGGTTACTTGCATAAATTATTTCCTAATTTATTTGCAAAATGTGATATTTTAAGTTTTAAGTGTGATGTTTGTGAACTTGCAAAGAGTCATCGTGTTTCATTTTCATCACACCCAAGGGTAACTTGGGTGTGATGAAGTCCAAAAGCAAAGTGAACTTGTTATTTCAACAATTTCATAAAACGATTTGTACTCAATACAACGCACACACTCTAGTTCTTCGCAGCGATAATGGTGGAGAATACATGAATTCTAAATTACAGTATTACTTGAAAACCCATAGAATTATTTACCAGACTACTTATCCCAGTACATCTCGATAGATTATGGTAGTTGAGCGAAAAAATAGCTAATTGTTGGAGGTTGTTCGTGCTTCATTAATAGAAGCTCATATGCCGTTGTCCTATTGGGGAGAAGTTCTTACATCTATATAATCAATTGGGTACCCTCTAGCACTATTGCCTTCCAAACTCCATCCCAAGCCCTCGCTAAAGATGCTATCTTTCCAGCCATCCCAAACTGACCTCCTCTTGTGTCTGGGTGTGTAGCATTTGTACACCTATACAAGCATCAATGCAACAAGTTGCAAACTTGGGCATTGAGATGTGTCTTTCTAGGATATGATACTCATCAAAAGGGGCACCGATGCTATTATCCTCCAACTAAACGAATGTTTGTCACACTGGATGTAGTTTTTCATGAAGACTCAATGTATTTTTCTTCTAAGTCTAAACTTCAAGGGGGAGTACCAGGAGGAAGTTCAGATTCTAGACTATGATGTTCATATTTCTACAAAAGTTACACCTCGTAACGAGGATGTAAGTGTAGTGGATATGAGTGGTATAAATTTGGATGCCAGTGGTGATAATGACTCACAAACTAGTAACCAAGATGTGGGAATTGTAGATGCAAGTGGCATAAATTTGGATACTATTGGTGATGGTGATCTACAAAATGGGTCAATCTATCAATAAGAGAGTGAAAGTGATATACCAAACCAATCACTTGCCGATGATGCTCCTATAGTTGAGCCTGTTAGAACACTACCACAACATCACACCAGAGGTATTCCTAAACACACATATGAGCTTAAACTTTCGAGTGAAGTCAAATTCCCATGAGTCATTATGTGTCTAACCATCATTTGTCTAAATCAAATATGTCATTTGTAAATCAATTATCTACCGTATCTATTATTAATAGTGTGCAGGAAGCCTTAGTTGATCCAAGATGGAGAGCAGCCATGAATGAGGAGATAGAATCATTGTTAAAAAATAAAACATGGAAACTTGTTGATTGTCCACCTGAAAAGAAACCAGTTGGGTGTCAGTGGATCTTTACTATAAAGTATAAAGCAGATGGTGCAATTGAACGCTTTAAAGCGAGATTGGTGTATACGCTCAAAACTATGGGATCAATTATACAGAGACATTTGCACCTGTAGCTAAAATAAACACAGTTCGGGTCTTGTTATCCTTAGTAGTAAAATGGATTGGCCATAATAATAGTTTGATGTAAAGAACGCTTTTCTACATGGTGAGTTATCCGAAGAAGTCTACATGGATCTTTCACTAGGATGCATGATCCTAGAAATACATAGTCAAAAGGTGTGCAGATTAAAGAGATTATTGTATGTACTGAAACAATCTTCAAGAGCATGGTTTGGAAGGCACACAAAATATATGAGAGCCCACACTCTATTCTTAAAAAAAGGGCATGATAAGATCACGACACTCATTGTATATGTAGATGACATAATGGTTACTGAAAATGATCTCCAGGAAAGGAAGAATCTACAGAGTTACTTGTCCAGAGAATTTGAAATGAAAGATCTTGCTCCCTTGAATACTTCTTTGGAATCAAAGTGTCTAGATCTGAAAAGGGTATATTTCTTTCTCAAAGGAAATATACCTCAGATTTTTTTACAAGAAATTGATATGTCAGTTTGCCAACCAGTTGATACACTAGTTAAAGAAAGGTTGAAATTATGTGTTGAACCTAATCAAGTACTGGTTGATAAAGGAAAATACCAAAGACTTGTGGGAAGATTGGTGTAGCACACACAAGGCTGGACTTACCTATGTACTAAGTATTGTTAGTCAATTCATGCATAATCCTGGAGAGCAACATATGAATGCAGTTATGTTTATTTTGAATTATTTGAAGGCTATCCCTGGAAAAAGGAATTTTATTTATTAAAAATGTAGATTGTCAAAGTATAGAATATATTGATGCTGACTGGGCCAATCTACTTCAGGGTATTTCACCTTTGTAGGTGGCAACCTTGTTACTTGGAGAAGCAAAAAAATAAAATGTAGTTGCACATTCAAGTGCAGAAGCTGAATTTAAAGGTATGACCCTTAATATTAGGGATGACAATTTGAACCGTTAAAATCGAAAATCGCGGTTAACCGAACCGAATGAGACGAAAAAAATCGAACAGATGATGCAATGGGGTGGATATGGTATTTGATTTTAATGAACTGGTTCATGACGGTGCGGGTATGGTATTTATGCCGTCGAACTGAAATCGAACCGATTATTCACTTAAAAAAATATTCTTTTATTAGAGATGTCAAGGTGTAGTGAGAAGGAAGTTGACAAAGAGGTACTTTTTATTATTTAAATCTTAGTTAAACTATTCTGGATTAGGTAGTATCGTTGTATTCTCTACTTACATTTCTTATTTACTAAATAGGAATCAATTTTGTGTGCTGACCTATGCTAATAAGAGTTGTGGGGAAGAATGAAGATTGAATATGAGTTAAGGTTGAAACTTTTGAATTATTGAGCATGAATCAAGTAACTACAATGCGCAAGAATAAAAAATGAAGGAAAATTTTAGTATTGTTAAATTTATAATATTGTTTGTTAAATTTATATTTTGCAATTGAAATTTGGGATAATATTTGTATTTTCATTTGGAATATTGTGTTTTTGTTTTCTTTGACCCTCTTTTCATAAATTGTTTTATATCAATTTGATGGATGGATTTATAAAAAATAATTTATTTTCGTGGTTATTAACCGAACCAAACCGAGTTGAACCGATATACGAACCGAACCGAATCGAACAAATTTACGTGGTTATGGTATGACAAAAAATTTGACGATTTGGTGATGGTTTTGGCCGAACCGAACCGAAACCGAACTGTTACCATCCTTACTTAGTATTCGTGAAGCATTATGGCTAAGACTTCTCATAAGCAATTTGGGCTATCCTCCTAGGCAACCAATTCAATTATATTGTGACAATAAAGCAGCATGTGATATTGCCTATAACCCAGTTCAACACGATCGTACAAAACATATGGAGTTAGACAGATTCTTCATCACGGAAAGGTTGGATGAGAAAATTGTAGAGTTGCCTAATATTCGATCTGAGGATCAATTGGGTGATATCCTCACCAAAGCAGTTTCAAATCGACCGTTCTCAAAGTTCTTGGACAAGCTCGGCATGTGCGATATCTATGCACCAACTTGAGGGGGAGTGTTAAAATGTTAAGATTCTTCCCTTCAATTGTTGTTCTTTCCTTTTCCAGTACTAGTGTATCTATACAGCAAGAGTGGGTAGGTTCATTAGACACATAGCTTGATTATAAGAACACATTACTCTAGTGTAACTTGATTGNTGTATCTATACAGCAAGAGTGGGTAGGTTCATTAGACACATAGCTTGATTATAAGAACACATTACTCTAGTGTAACTTGATTGTTGGAACTGCAGCTTAATTTTAGGATCGAGATTATTGTGCCATTGCTATATATATGTACCTATAAATCTCCATTGAAAGCAAGAATAAGAAAATATTCTTCCCTGTATTTGATTTTAAGTATTCTGGACGGACTTCTTCCATTTGGTTTCAGGAAGAATTTAAGCTTGCACTCATCAATAGCAAGAGCAAGAACAATCTCTTTGCAGACAGAGTTCGTACATTCTTTATCTTATTTTTATTGGTCAATAATATTTAAGAGACTATAATCCAATTTCATGTTGTTACTTTGCAGTTGTTTGAGCTTTTTGATCTTAAGAAAAATGGGGTTATCGAATTCGAAGAATTTGTTAAATCCTTAAGTATCTTCCACCCAAATACTCTAGATGAAGACAAAATTGCTTGTAAGAGATAAAATTCTTATGTTTGCTCATACTTGATGGTGAAGTCATGTTATGAATATTTTCTATCAATGCCAATCACGACTTCCTATATGGTAATATTATCAACAAATTTTTACAGTACAAGAATTTTCTTGCAGTTGCATTCAGGTTATATGATCTAAATCACACTGGCTACATAGAACGTGATGAGGTGAATACCTTCACTCATTTTCTGACTTCTTTTAGCTTACTTTTGCTATTATAAGTTAGAGCTTCGCTTTAATCATTAACACAAATACTCTTCTTTCCTAACTTTAAGTTGAAGGAAATGGTATCGGCCACTTTGAGCGAGTCGGATTTATACCTTTCAGATGATGCAGTTGAGACAATTGTTGAGAAGGTAGTGAACAAGGGCCTGTTTGTGATTGCTAGCTTTTTGTAGGAGAACTTCCTAAAATGGTCATCTTGGGATAACTTTTTCTAACAAAACAAAACACTTTCATAAAAACAAGTCCAAAAACAACTCCTTAGACCCAGAAGCAACTTTTGACATTTAAAAAACCTTGCCAAAATGGCCTACACTTAATTCATAGTTTGAAGATTTTTTTATATTTATGTTCATTTACAAACTTTTGTGCTTATTCGTTTACAGACGCTCTGGGAGGTAGATCTGAATGGAGATGGAAAAATCGATTTAGAAGAATGGAAGGAAATGGTTGCAAGAAATCCTTCTCTCATAAAGAATATGACCCTTCCTTATCTCAGGTTAGTAACAAGCCGTTTTAGCCCTGCATAATTAGTTCATAATATGAAACAAGATATGACATTACATTTAACAAGAATTTAATTTTTATTTCAGGGAAATTACTTTAGCATTTCCACATTTTGTGATGACGACTGAAGTTCCAGATTCAAAATTGGTCTTTCAAACGGCAAACTAAATCATGCCATGTCATGTAACAAAGTGGTGTGAGATCTTATCAGCATATGACACTTGGTACTCATAGAGACAGTAACCATTTTATAATTTTTTTCCTGTTAATTGTAACATATGATTGTTGTAAGAAGTGTACAAAAAGAGCTATAATAATCAATTTTCACTGCAAATGAGCAGAATATGTTCTAAAGTTGGTCTCTTATTGTGGACTGTGGAGCATCTATACAAGTTTACACTTTGCAGGTCTAGTATTCAGTTTTCACGTTTGGTTATTACAGGATCCCTCAACAACTAGGCTCAAACTCTGTCAAAAATTGTTATAATTTGGATCAGATTTGAAAACACTTTATTAAAAGTGGAACGACTCTAGTACCAATTTGTTGTGAAAACATTAGAGATTAAGCCACAATATGAAGCAATTGACTACAAAAATGCAAGAATAAAATAATATGCAGAGAATTGATATTTTATTATAATATGGAGAAAGAATACAAAGATTTTGTATTTATAATTTATTTAACTTGTAATGAGGTTAAACAACCTAATTAAATTGTAAAGAAGAGCCAAATATATATAGGAAACGATTCAAGCCCTAGAAATAGAGTTGTAGATGAAATAGAATGTTAAAAAGTTTCCTTATATTGATTTTTTTAAATCTAACACAAATTGCGATTACCAATAGGGTTTTCAAATAGAACTTTAACTAGAATTTACCCAATAGATTTCAAATATGATTCCAAAAGGATTCCAAATAGAATTCTTCTTAACATGTACTTTAATTATAACTTTCAATTATCTTCGACAAAGAATTCGGGTCACACCCAAATTCTATCAGAAATAATTAACTGAATTTGGAAAATAAGACAATATGACGTTGAATGTACCTTGAACAAAGACTGGTTAAGCCGGTTTGAATATTTCTAATTGGCTTTGAACTTGTCATTCTTGCATACTGATGAAAAACGGGAGAGTTCCTACACCTTCTTTTCTGTCCTTGGAGTAACTTTTCTGAAGATTGTTGGACTTGGATCAAATAAATTAACAGTTTTTTACCACGACATAACATATCAAATAGGCAATGAACATTCTGATATTATTCTCAGCCTATGGCCATGGAATCCTGAATTGGAAGGGGGGGAGAGTTCAATGTTCAAACTTAGGGAGCTTATTTTCTTCTGATTGGCAGTTCATACTTGTATGGTAGCTTCTTACAAAATCAACTGAACACCTAATTCCATCACTGCTATTAAGTAATATCCAAGATTTGTGCTTGCGGTTATGTCGAAAAAAGTAATAGAGGTGTTAACTAGATCGTGTTGGCTAGTACACTTTTTGAATTTAAGATGAACGAGTTTATATAGTGTTTTAACCCCCCTTTTGACCCCATTTGTTCAAATTAAAATGGGTGGAATAGTATTTTTTGGAAGAATGGGTGATTGAAAAATAAAGAAAAGTTTTTCGGTTTACATTTAGGGATTGTTTGAGTCCCATTTTTCTAGAATAATGTATTTTAAAATAATATTATGATAGAGAATGTTTGGTTAAAAAATAAGAAAATTTTTGGATTTGCGTGTAATATTATTTTATTGAAAAATGTATGGTTAAAATGATATTAAATCACTATTGAAGAATGTATTTTGATAAAAAAATGGGGCTCAAACAAGGACTTAATATTATTTTACGGAAGACTGTGATTGAAAATAAAAGGAAGAAAAATAAAATTTAATTTAATGGAAACCAAGCGGGAGCTTGATGGCTTAATAAAGGTTCGAGCCCACGTTATCATGGGAATGATGAGAATCACGCTGTTATTGGCATAGAAATGGAATGGTCAGAAATGTAGCAGGTGTAAGAGGAGTTAATCATGATGATCCATATATCCTACAAGGCCGCGCTATTACATTCTAATAAGGGGCGTCTGTGTAGTGCATAATAGCCATCTCATTTAGCCCTTATGTAGTGGGATTAAAATTAAATTTTTTTTAATAAATTTTGATAAAAGTGATGAAATTTAGGTCGATTTGTTGAATCCCATTAGAAACGAAAATGGCGTCCAAATCTTGTCAAAGTTTTGTATCCCCATTTTATGTAAAATTATAAATAACATCTATTCTAAGGGGATGAATGTAAGTTTTATACGTACAGAAAAATTTTCACGGAAGTGCTACAAAAATTCAAAATGGAGGGCATGTGTCGGGTGAAAGGAAAAGCAAAGTAAGGTTGGTTAGAGAAAATTATTAGAAAATTCATTAAATTACTTATGTTTTTGTCTTAATTTTTGGGCTCATTACAAGATATCAAACGAGGTTGAAATGTTACATTTTTAATATCATTTTGAAGTATTGATGACCTAATATTTCACGTCATTAACAGTACACGAAATGGCCAATCGTAGCAAATATTACGGCGTGTCAAAATAGGCATTTCTAAACTAGTATTTCAAGAATTTCGATGACAAGCTAACTTTAAAAATTCTTCGATGATTCTACGCTAGTCGAATCCATAAATTTTCTATATTTTCTCAAAGTTCATTTCGAGAACTATATAATAGACACATCGAATTTGTCTAAATGAAATAATTGATTTTTTTTTTAAAAAGACGAGTTATACGCATTTTTTAACACACGCGTTTGATGTATATTTAATTATTTTTGATATTCAATTAGATCATTCGATGTGTCTATGATATAGTTCGCGAAATGAGTTTCGAGAGAATATAAAAAATTTATGGATTCGACTAGCGTAGAATCGTCGAAAAACTTTTAAAGTTAGTTTGTTATCGAAATTCTCGAAATACTAGTTTGGAAAGACCTACTTTGACACGCTGTAACATTTGCTACGATTGATCGTTTCACGCACGTTAACGATGTGAAATATTAGGCCATGACTACTTCAAAATGATATTAAAAATGTAATATTTCGACCTTGTTTGATATCCTGTAATGAGTCCGAAAATTCAGACAAAACATAAGTAATTTAATGAATTTTTTAATAATTTTCTCCAACCAACCGTCCTTGACTTTTCTTTTCACTCAACACGTGTCTTTCATTTTAAATTTCTGTAGCACTTCTGTTAGAATTGTTCTGTACGTGTGGCTTTACTCATCCTCGTATTATCTGAAAAGCCCTAATTTTTATCCAGAAAAGCCAATGCAAAAATGAATAATTAAATCTTCGATTATTCATCACCACCCGAAATTTTTTTGTTGTTGTAGTGTTTTTTTTCCCTCACATATAAGCTCAGTTTCAGACACCCACTTAGCTTTTGATTCTCCTTCCGTTTTGCCAAGCATCCACCATGAGCTTTTTGAGAGAATTTTACAGCCCATGTCTCTCTCATTGGAAAATAATTTTTATTTTTATTTTTATTTTTTTTTTGTGGGGAATCTATAGTTGATATAGCCTGAAAAGCTCGTCTTTTGAGATTTTGTAATCTTCAGATCTTTTATTTTGGATTTTTGGGTGATTATTTTCTAGTATTTTTTTCCTATTCAATCTTTTGAATTTCGAATTACAATGCAATCTCAGTTGGTTCCTGATAATTTGTGTTTCTTCTGGGTTCATATTCTTGATTTTTGCATTTTGTATGTCCATTTTTGAGTTTCATGTAATTGGGTTATTTCCATTGGATCTATAGGCCTTGGATCAATTCCTGTTTTATATTTGCCTTTGTCGAAATTTTGAGATAGAGGAAGATAATAACAGAAAGTTGTGAGAGAAACGGGTCCTATATTATCCAGAGGGCGGTACAAATTACTATTTAATTAATAATGTGGGCTATTGATGTTGCTTTGAATACCATTAGCGAAGAGACATTGAGGTCAGCTAGCTATATTGATAGCCGGTTGGCCCTTTGTTCAAGTGAGTCAATTGTAATATACATCACCGTCTCTGGTTCTTTGATTCCCATTCGCGTGATGAAGCCGTACTCAATTGCATCGATGAAACTGAGGATTCAGTCATCTCAAGGGTTTGTATTAAAGAGGCAGAAACTAGTTTTTGGAGGCAGGGAGTTATTAAGAAATGATTTCCTTGTTAAGGGAATCAATGTTTGGACCACCAGCGAGGAAGAATTTGAATTTCGTATTGATAGGCATAAGAACATAGGGTATCTAAAGCGTAGGATTGCCAAGAAAGGGAAAGATTTTGTAAGCCTTCAAGATCCTGAGCTCTTCTGTGATGGTAAGAAGCTTGAGGATCAAAGGCTAATTGATGATATTAGTAAGAACAATGATGTCGTGATTCATTTGGTAGTTCAAAAATCTGCAAAAGTTCGGGCTAAGTCTGTTGAGAAAGACGTTGAACTCTCCATTGTGGCTACGAACTCCAACTGAAGGATAGATGATGATCGCCAAGTCCCTAAAAGTAACAATCTGTTGAGGGAACTACAGGTTTTATCTAGTAAGCCACCTGATAAGAACTCTCTGTTGGAACCAGTTGTCATTAATCCAAACATAAAGTTCCCTTCTTTTGTATGGGATATGATTAACTCAGCATCTGATGGATTGGCAAGAGGAAGACAGCCAATCAGATCGTTCGAGATTATGGGAGGAACTTATTTCATCCAAGATGTTTCAAGAAACAAGTATGTTTCCATTTTTAAGCCGGTAGATGAGGAGCCAATGGCTGTGAATAACCCTCACGGTCTACCTCTATCGACCAATGGTGAAGGATTGAAAATGGGAACCTGAGTTGGAGAAGGTGCATTGATAGAGGTTGCAACTCACATATTAGACCATCCGAAGACAGGTCCTAGGTCATTGTCCAGTGGAGAAATTGACTTTTCTGGTGTACCTCCAACAGTAATGGTGAAATGCATACATAGAGGCAAGCAGAGGAAAGAAGCAAGAAGGGTCCTCATGATCTATTAAGATTGGATCACTGCAGATGTTCAAGAAAAGTTTTGGAAGTAGTGAAGATATGAGTCCTCAGGATTTTCCTGTGGAGGAAGTCCATAAGATCAGTGATGCAGGATAGATTTGGGAAGAAGAGGCAAGAAGAGGAAAGAGGCAAGAAGGGAAGGAGAAGAAACAGAGCAGCAACACTAGAAGATAGAGAAGAAGAAGAAAAACTCAGGGGAAAGGGAAAAGAAGAAAACCTATGCTTCAAGCATATCATTCATTTCATTCAATCATCGTCCCTCCAATTACGGTATACATTCATTTATATAGGAGAAAAAGACCAAACCTAAAGCATAAAAAGCCTTGGGCCGGCCCATAAATTCAACCCAATTCAACTAATAAAATATAAAATAAATAACATCCAAGTAGAAGCCCAACATAAAATAAATAACATCCAAGTAGGGTGGGTGGAAAACTCGAATAAACATAGCAAAAGATTCAGTGTGGGAGCTCTCAGGTGGAGATAGAAAATGATCATCAAAAGGGTTAAAATAGCCTTTGAAAGCAACGAAGCCCTTAACAAGTAAAATAAGGTGGTGGTCATAATATGATGAAAGATCATTGACATATACATTTGGATCAACATGCTTTAGAATTTTAAAATGACCAACATTACGGGCTTGCAATATAACATAATCCCTAATATTAAATTCAAAATGTCGTTTATGCAAATCAAATCAAAGTTTGTATGATGTATTACTATCTTCAAGTTATTTATTGATCTCAACGTGCAAGTCATGTAGAAGGGGTAAAATTACCTCATTTGACATCAACAAATTAGCATGTGGACACATGAGAATAATATCTAAAGGTCTCATAGGCTTATAATCATGACTAACTTTAAAGGAACTCAAACCTAGAGATTGATTCATAGAATTGAGGTATGCAATTTCAACAAGTGGGAGGATCAAATCCTAATTCCCAATATTTTCCTTGAATATGATATGATTATGCAACTCATCGCACCTTTGGGCTGATTAAGGATATTACATACAACACTTGACCTAGAGGTATCGAGAAGAAGGAGTATAATATCTAAATTATTAGGAAGAGTCTAGATACCACATAAGGACATGTCCTCACTATCATCCAAGCCATCAAAATCTTCACATTTAGGTTCATAAACTAGATCTGCTAATGGCTCGTTTATCACAATCTTCTGTGCTTCAATGACTACGGCCAGGTTAGAATATTTGGAAGAAATATGGCCAAAGTCCTTACAATTGAAGAATTGCAAGTAAGAAGAAGTCATTGGAATTTCAAGACCTTCATCCTTATTTTCCTCGATGGGAAGAACATCAAATGAGAGAGTTCCAAACTTAACGGGAGGAAGTGGGGCTAAGAAATAAAAGGATGATTGTCAATATACCTTCTATATGAAAAAGAAGGCCTGGAATATCACGACCTTTGTACTTGTTTTCCCAAATGTGAGGGCCATTAGATAGGGAAGGCTCTATGATAGACTCATGATGAGGTGGCGCTAATGAGATGGGTAAATGTTGGTGATTGCGCTTTTCATATGGAATACTAATAAATAACTCATAATGTCGAGCAAAAGAATAAGAGTGATCAAGAGTAGTAACGCCTCGAAGGAAAAGCTCACGCCTAAGTACATCTCTTAGACTTGTATAAACCTACTCAAAATCAAGGCCTCATCATCAATGACATGGCATATCATTCAAAATTCCTCAAATGGAGCAATATACTCAGTCACTAACTAATTCCCTTGTTTAGTTTAAGGGTAGTCAATTAAGTAAAAACTTCAAAATCTAAGCAACCATTAAAAGTAGGAGTGTCTAATTTAATGTCTCTAAACAAACTTTCCTTATGATGAAGAGGGGAATGAGTACCGTGACGGTCATAGGCTTGTTCTCGCCCACGAACTTGATCCCTATCACTACGATCGTATTGAAAATATTTTCCATCTCTTCGTCGATGACGATAATGTCTATTATGGGATACTTCCCTTTCATCCGTTGAAGTAGTATAAACCAAAGATAAATATTGATACAATTTTAAAACGAAACAGTAGCATAAACCCAAGATAAATAAAAACAGTAACTTTCCTTTCATCAGTTGAAGTAGCTGTGTCAAATCAATAGGAATAAAAAGAGGTACCTGCAAATAATAGAAAATACGTTTTCTTTTCACATTTTCTCCTTCCTTTTTTTCCACTTTTTTTTTTCATTCTGTTTCTTTTTTTACACCTTTTCTTTTCTTCTCTCTTTTTTTGTTTCTTTTGTTTTTTTTTTTTTACTCTCTTTATTTTTCCTCACTAAACTATAAACAAACTAATATGCAAAATATCAATTAAGCCTTTATATAATTAATGCATTCAACTCATAGCAAAATCAACACATGAAAAAATTAAAAACTGAAAATCTTAATAAGAGAATGTAAATAATCCCAATTGGTTACATTATTCTCCCTAACAATGAATTTAGCTACTCATAATGCAAGAAGAAAATTAGGAAATTGTCTTAGAATACATCACCGAATTTGTAATAAAGATGTAGAAGAAAAGGTAGAATTCTTACACTAAGATCTCCTTCCCCTTCCAATGAATACTTCTAATTTTCAATTCTTGGTGTTAATTTTCTTGAATTTCTCTTTTGAATCTCCCTTTTTTGTTGTCTTGTCTCCAATGTGTCATGAACCCTTCAAAGGTATGAGAAAGATGTATTTATAGATGCCCCTCCGTTTTATGTAGAAGTAGGATTTTTATGGATTTAAAAACGTCCCAAAAAAATGCGCCCTAAATATTCAATCGCAGTGCCTAGGTGCTACAAGACAGTGCCTAGGCATTGATGATAGCGCCTGGGTCCTACGTCTTCAGCGCCTGGGCGCTATGATGGCGACTCTTAGGTGCTATGATGGCGGCTCTTAGGTGCTCCCTCTCGGGTTCAATTTTCATCTTTTTTTCAGTTTTGTAGCACCTAGGCGCTATGAATGCAGTGCCTAAGCGCCGTCTTTCTGTCCCAATTTCGTATTTTTTGTCTTTTCGTCCACTTAAATACCTCTTTTCGCATCGCCTCTCCTAATCTTCAAAACAACACTAACAAACAAATCAAAAATGTTCTATACTCACAAGATCTAGCATTTAATCAAGCTAAAATTGTACAAAAATCATGAGTGAAACAAACTCATCACATGAACTAGCGAAAAGTAAATAAAAATCTATTAACAATTACTATGAAAGGACATAGTATGTGTTCAAGTATTTTCTATTAATAGTTGTCATGAATTTTATAGAAATTTGATAATAAATTTATTTGTATCTTATGCATTGTTCACGAAATTATTTGTTCCGATTTTAAATCTACCGCAAGTGTACAGTTCATTAACAAGTAGTAAAATGGACCATGAGTCCAAGTATCGATCCCACAAGGATTGAATTAGTTCAAATTAACCTATTATGACCTTAACCGAAATACGAAAACAAAATTGATCTTTTTTACTTTAACTAAAAAGATGTAAACTTTGATAGAATTATGAATGAAAAATTATACTAAATGCAAAATAACTTGGATGCATTTTAACTTGAATTTATGGAATTAATGAATATACTAACGCACTAGGATCACGAATCCCTAAGCAATACCCATTCAATTTTCAATCATGCAAGTTTGACACGCAGTTACACAAAAGATAAATCAATATTCTTATTTTAATTTAGCAATCTCTCTCGAGCAATGCCAAACCTATCCTAATATATGATTCGACTATATTTCTATGACGAATACAAACATACCAAAATGTATTATAAATTTATGAATATCCAAAAATTCACACAAGGCATAGAGGTATATTTCTTTCTCCTATTAGACCCTATGATGATTTATGTTATGTCGAACCTATTTTCCTTCTTTCGAATGCATAAAATAGGCCACCAAAATCATATAATTACGTGCACAATAACAATATGAAAATAAAAACGTATAAATCATTCAATTCCGGAACATATGCTTAAATATGTCAAATCTCCAATTCAAAAATCAAAAGTAGCATTGCAAGGTTCATCGATCTCCTCGTACATGAAAAATCTAGCCTAACATACTAAAAAGAAGAAAATACAAATAAAGTTGAAGAAACGTCATCACCCGAATCAAGTTTCAATCAATTCTTCAATTGGCGCGATGTTTTCCTCTTGTTCTCTATTCGTTTTCTCCTTCAAAATCTCTCTTTTTCTTCCAAAAACAGCGTCCCCTTCATTCTAGTCGAGTTTTTGTTTATATAGGACCCTAAAAATCTTGTTTCCATAAGAGTTTCGGCGAAATAAGGAAACTGGAGATTCGGTCTCCAAATTGCTCTATGCGACCGCATAGTACATCTCTATGCGGTCGCATAGAGTAAACATTTTTGAGAATTTATTCTCGGGTGGCCTCTATGCGGCCGCATAGAGGGTAGCTATAGTGCTTCCAACTATGCAAAAAGTCCATTTTGGTTCTTGAACTTTCATTCATCTTTATTTTAGTCCCTTTGCAATTCTTTCTTCTTCCAATCATCTTGTATCGTGTTTGAGTTAATACTTAGCATGTTTGCATTCCCGGGTTACTTTTTAGTTCAACTTTGAATATTTGCATCCTTAGTCCCTGAATTATCACTTTGCTCCATTTTAGTCCTTTTTCGGCTCTTTTCTCCTGAATTCCACCATTTTCATAGAAATACCTACATTGCATGAATTCAACGAGATTAAGTCACAATTTAAACGTTTTGCTTGTAATTAAATTATGTTTGTGATCTAAATAAAGTATGTAAAAACACACTTGTCAAACCCCCCAAACTTGAACTATTGTTTGTCCTCAAACAAGATAGTTACTTAATTTTGAACAAACATGGCTTAATATCCTATCGTGGCTCAGGATTGGACTAAGTATTTGACTTTATGAAAATTTATCGATGCAAAAATGACATCAACCTTTATATGTTAAATGCACGCTTGACGTGTGTGTGTGAATTCATGCTAACATATCAAATTCATGATGGATTGAGTCCCGACCCCAATTGGTCAAATGTATCCTTACTCGCTCGAGAGATACACAACCCCCCAAACTTATTATTTTCACTCAATTATCCCGGGGTTGTATTTTAAGATTAGGAATTTACATAACTGTAGTCCTCACCCTCTTGTACTTTGGATTGATCTCACTATCACAAGTTTACATTTCTTGACACGCAGTTACACAAAAGATAAATCAATATTCTTATTTTAATTTAGCAATCTCTCTCGAGCAATGCCAAACCTATCCTAATATATGATTCGACTATATTTCTATGACGAATACAAACATACCAAAATGTATTATAAATTTATGAATATCCAAAAATTCACACAAGGCATAGAGGTATATTTCTTTCTCCTATTAGACCCTATGATGATTTATGTTATGTCGAACCTATTTTCCTTCTTTCGAATGCATAAAATAGGCCACCAAAATCATATAATTACGTGCACAATAACAATATGAAAATAAAAACGTATAAATCATTCAATTCCGGAACATATGCTTAAATATGTCAAATCTCCAATTCAAAAATCAAAAGTAGCATTGCAAGGTTCATCGATCTCCTCGTACATGAAAAATCTAGCCTAACATACTAAAAAGAAGAAAATACAAATAAAGTTGAAGAAACGTCATCACCCGAATCAAGTTTCAATCAATTCTTCAATTGGCGCGATGTTTTCCTCTTGTTCTCTATTCGTTTTCTCCTTCAAAATCTCTCTTTTTCTTCCAAAAACAGCGTCCCCTTCATTCTAGTCGAGTTTTTGTTTATATAGGACCCTAAAAATCTTGTTTCCATAAGAGTTTCGGCGAAATAAGGAAACTGGAGATTCGGTCTCCAAATTGCTCTATGCGACCGCATAGTACATCTCTATGCGGTCGCATAGAGTAAACATTTTTGAGAATTTATTCTCGGGTGGCCTCTATGCGGCCGCATAGAGGGTAGCTATAGTGCTTCCAACTATGCAAAAAGTCCATTTTGGTTCTTGAACTTTCATTCATCTTTATTTTAGTCCCTTTGCAATTCTTTCTTCTTCCAATCATCTTGTATCGTGTTTGAGTTAATACTTAGCATGTTTGCATTCCCGGGTTACTTTTTAGTTCAACTTTGAATATTTGCATCCTTAGTCCCTGAACTATCACTTTGCTCCATTTTAGTCCTTTTTCGGCTCTTTTCTCCTGAATTCCACCATTTTCATAGAAATACCTACATTGCATGAATTCAACGAGATTAAGTCACAATTTAAACGTTTTGCTTGTAATTAAATTATGTTTGTGATCTAAATAAAGTATGTAAAAACACACTTGTCAAACCCCCCAAACTTGAACTATTGTTTGTCCTCAAACAAGATAGTTACTTAATTTTGAACAAACATGGCTTAATATCCTATCGTGGCTCAGGATTGGACTAAGTATTTGACTTTATGAAAATTTATCGATGCAAAAATGACATCAACCTTTATATGTTAAATGCACGCTTGACGTGTGTGTGTGAATTCATGCTAACATATCAAATTCATGATGGATTGAGTCCCGACCCCAATTGGTCAAATGTATCCTTACTCGCTCGAGAGATACACAACCCCCCAAACTTATTATTTTCACTCAATTATCCCGGGGTTGTATTTTAAGATTAGGAATTTACATAACTGTAGTCCTCACCCTCTTGTACTTTGGATTGATCTCACTATCACAAGTTTACATTTCAACAAGTGAAAGCTCTCCCAAGTTTGATTGCTTCGATACTCAAGATTAAAATAGGTTACTCACCTCACCTCAAAAGTATAGTCTTCTCAACCAAATGTCTAAGGGTTTTTCTTCATGTTATTGTCTCACTTTTGTTTTTCTCACTTTCCAATTTTTTTTTCTTATCATCATCTCATTTGCTTTCTATACTACCCATGTAACGAGCTTTAGGCCAGTGACTCCCAAGCCAATTGGCTTTAGGGCACCAGGTTTTAAACCCTTGCAGGCGTATTCATTCGAGTTATAAAGGCTCGATCATATGACTTTTTATTAACCTTTTTCCCTCTTGTTTTCTATATGACCCCTTTAGCGAGTTTTAGGCCAATTGACCTTAGGGCACCAGATTTTGAAATTTCCTTGCAGGCTTACTTGCTCGAGTCATAAAGGCATGAAAAGAAGTGTCTTATTCTCACAAATTAATTTTACGCTCTTATTGTTCTAGACATTTAGTTTCCAAAACCAAACCCCAATTAAAGATTTTCGTCTAATCTTCACCTCACTGGCCTAGACAATCCACATAATAAAATTTTATGCACAGAGCCCCCGCTTATCTCAATGCTGCCTATAATAGCTCAACCAATTCCAAACTGTCTTAAGGTAATTTACGTGTTAATTCAATAGATGGTTATCATTCTTTTCCTACTTTATGCTTAAAATCCAGTCATTCACCTAACATGTCAAACATGAACAACGTGCATAGATAATGTCAAGTATTGCATCACAAGTATTGGTTAATCTATTGAGCACTATATTCAGAGTTTATAAATTATACCAATCCAATAATCACATCATAGTCGGCAAGACTATCAAGGCTACACGAGCATGCCAAAGTATAATTGACACTCAGTCATCAAGCATCCATCATGCAACAATTAGTCAAACTTAACGATGGACTGTGAAAATGTAAAATAATTACATGCCGACTATTTGTTTTAAATTATGCCACCATTGCCCAAACTTATACAGTACATTGTCCTCAATTTAAGAATTAAAGTTGAGATAGCATAATTTAAAAAGAAAAGACAGAAAAAATAAGAACGCAAAATAGCAAAATGAGGTAAACAAGACTCCCCTATTCAATACGATGGCTGCGATGGAAGGCTAGGTCCTGCAGCATTATCTCCAAGAGGGGGAGGAATGCGGGATAAAATCTATCGCAATATGTCAGACTGCTGGGTCTACTCCACCTGCATAGCCTGAACCTTGGTCTCCACGCTCCCTAAACGGTCCCATGTCTCATTTACTTGCTATTGTATACCATCCATCCTGCCAACGTACATTCCCAATCGCCCATCAAAGGTACTCATCTCTCTTCGCGCTGCAAGGGACTCACTACTGGTGTTGGATACGAAGTTTCTTGTGAGTGCCATATCATTCTGCACCTGCTGGATGGTGGTACTCATTGCTCCAAAAGATTGCTGAAGAGTCTGCATGTCTTGGCATAGTGGCAAACATCTGCCTCAATAACTAGGTATCAATGTCAACCGGTGGTGGAGGAACTTGTGGCATTTTGAAGTCCTCAGCTGCTTGTCCTTCCTCAGCCTATTACTGTTGGTGTCGCTTGTTTTCTAACTTCTGTTGATGTTTAACTCTGGCTCGGTCTTGGGCCTCTAGTGTGAGGCACTTAATATAGGGACTTGGTTTTTATGGTGCCTCTCCAGGCTGGACTTGTATGCCTGCAGCTCTACATATCCCACTTATCAAACTTGGGAAAATCAGTGAGGTGTGCCTGTCTCTCCATGTGCCTATAAGTGTATCTGGTTGTAGATATAAGTGGCCAAGTCAATCTTGTTTCCCTGAACCAAATGATAGATAAACCTCGCCTTTTGATTTGTGAATGTCGTCCTATGGGATATGGGCTTGATGTTGTGGCATATGAATAACCATAGGATAGCTATAAATGGGGTGAGATCAATCTGATACCAATCTGTAGTAGGTAGAGGCCAAGGATCCTCACGTCCCAATAATACTTCTGCAACCTCAATCCGGTTGAAATTATGTGGGACCGAGACCACATTATTTCAGGTTAGCTGATAGTAGTCATGAATCACTTCTGGTGAAAACATAATCCATTTACCCCGAACCCATGTTTGATGTAGGTGATATGATCCAGGAGTGTCGATTTCTGTATTGAAGTTGGCATAGAACTCCTTCACCAGATTTTCATACACTGGATGTGGTTTTTCAATCACTTTCTCCCAACCACAGTTTTGGATTAAATAAACTAATTCAAAATCGGGGAAATCCTCCAGCTTAACTAGCCTTTCGGGGATGAGTGCCCACTGACGGACAACGTTGGTGTAACGGGCTACTGTGCCTGAAGATAGAAATCTCCTGACACCCCCTTCGACCTCTCTAGTACGGGTTGTGCCAGATGCGAAACCAACTTTCTCTTTTTCTTTTGATATTCTTTTTGGAGGCATCCTGCAAGGTGCAAAAATAACATTCATTAAACTTCTTGTTGAAAAACGAAGGATGGAATGAGATTAGCAAGACATATATTTCACAAATCCCCCAAACTTGCTTTGACATACATATAAAACACATTGGTGTGCAATCTTCGAAACATGATATTCAAGATAGTGTAAATAGTGTGCCAATATGAAAAACTAAGAAAACTAGGCCTAAAGACGCACATTTGAAAAACTGGACCCATGACCGAGTGTGCATGTTCGGCCTCGGACATCATTGAAAAATATCAAAATTTTCCTGGGCAATCTCCAGGCACATGAAAGTATTCAATGAGGTCTAGCATATATTCAAATTTCAAATCAATTGGATTTCGTTTGGTGTGTCAAATGATGGTGTAAAATAGGGGACGTAGCGTGTTGTGACATGCCATGACCTAGCCATGTGCCTATCTGTGCGTGGTTGGTGAATGAGTGCTTCCAGCTCAATTTCTATGGCATTCGATCACAATGTGTATGTGAATTTATATATTCAGATTGTCAAATGTGGGATTCCACATAATGCACAACAAACTTTCACTTAGGCAATTTATTGAACATGTTGTGTGCAATATATTCAACTCCATTCTATTAATACTTGGCAAAGTGTAATCACCCACAATACATAAACACAAATCAATGCCATAAACCAAGCCTACTTAAACCCTTTCAACTCAATTCCCAATTGTAAATTGTGAGTAACTACAAACCAAAGTCTAAATGAGGAGAATGAATAAAGCTCATACCTTTTTTGCCATGGTTTTTGAGATGAATGCGTGAATGATTGAAGAAATGAAGGAGGGTCTAAAAATGTTTTTCGGTGTGTGCGTGTAAGATGGGAATTTTTGGACATAGGATTTGAGGGAGAAATGTGAGAGGGAAATGGTGGGAAATGATTTAGAGTGAGCCGTTGTTTCCTATGCGGTCGCATAGTGATATAATTTGCCCCCTTTTTTGTTTCGATTGGTGTCTATGCATTTCAAAATAAAACAAAACGTAATGAAATACAAAAATTTATTTTCCCTCTTTGAATTCTCTAGTACACATTTCCCCTTTAAATTTTTTAAAACGTTTTTTTATCCCAAAATGCTTGAATTATACTCCCAATCACCCAAAATCATTTCAAACTTACCGAACATATGTTCAATCCCTAGGAATTTATGTGGATGATACTTAAATTCTATTGACATGCATGGATGAACGATGACCTAAAAAAATGCAAATGCGAAAATTAAACAACTCCTAAAATAATGTGAAAAGTAAAATAAAGCGAAGGATACAGTGGGTTACCTCCCACCCAATGCTAGGTTATAGTCGATAGCTCGACTTTACCGTATTGTGTCATTCTGGTGGTCTAAGATGAACGGTAGACTTTTCCTTTAAGAAATTGTCACTCTAATAGTGCTTCAAACGCTGTCCATTGACCTTAAATGTTTCCTTACTGTCATGAGTGATCTCAACTGCCCCATGTGGAAATACCTGTGTAATAGTATAGGGACCAGACCATCTCGATCGCAGCTTTCCTAGTAACAACTTAAGCCTAGAGTTGTAGAGTAATACTTTTTGCCCCACTTTAAATTCACGCCTCTAAATATGCATATCATGCCACTTCTTGGTGCGTTTTTTGTGGAGTCTTGAATTTTTGTAGGCCTCCATTCTGAGCTCATCCAGCTCATTAAGTTGTAATAGACAATTTTCACCCACAACCTTTAAGTCCAAATTCAATTTCCTCATTGCCCAACAAGCATGGTGTTCTAAATCAAGAGGTAAATGACATGCCTTCCCGAAAACCAGTCGATATAGTGACATCCCTATAGGAGTCTTGAATGCAGTCCTATAGGCCCACAAGATGTCGTCCAGCTTCTTAGACCAATCTTTTCGTGAAGAGCTTACTGTGACTTCAAGTATTCACTTTAATTGCCTATTGGACACTTCAACCTATCCGCTAGTTTGAGGATGATATGCAGTGGCTACACGATGTTTAACGCCATATTTAGTCAACAACTGTTCAAATTGGCGATTGCAGAAATGTTTGCTCCCGTTACTGATTATAGCTCTCGGTGTGCCAAAGCGGGTGAAAATATTTTTCTTAAAAAAATCAATCACCACCTTCCCATCATTGGTTGGCAATGCAATGGCTTCTACCCACTTCGATACGTAATCCACATCCACCAATATGTACTGATTAGAGAATGATGGGGAAAATGGCCCCATGAAGTCGATCCCCCAAACGTCGAATAGTTCCACCTCTAGGATACTGTTCAAAGGCATTTTGTTTCTCCTGGATATATTACCGGTGCGTTGACATCGATCACACCTTTTCACGAATTCAAAGGCATCCTTAAACAACGTAGGCCAGTAAAAACCTGACTGAAAGATCTTCGTCGCTGTTTTTGAAGCACCAAAATGTCCAGCGTATGTAGATGAATGACAATGTTCTAGTATTAAGGGAACTTCTTCCTCTTGTACGCAATGATGAACGATTTGATTAGCTTCTCGCCTGTATAGAATGAGATCCTCCCAAAAATAATACTTCAACTCAGCGAAAAATTTCTTCTTCTGGTGATTTGAGTAATCTGACGGAATGATAAATCTGGCTAAGTAGTTAACTATGTCAGCATACCAAGGTGCCTCCCCCACACCGAAAATCTGTTCATCGAGGAAGACTTCATTGATTTCCATGATCTCTGTCTGCTCTGTGGTCACGAGTCGAGACAAGTGGTCTGCTATCACGTTTTCACTGCCTTTCTTATTCCTGATTTCCAGATCAAACTCTTGAAGTAGCAGCATCCAACGAATGAAACGTGGCTTGGCATCCTTCTTTTCCATCAAGTACTTGATGGTTGCGTGATCTGTGTAAAGACGACCTTTGACCCCACAAGATATGATCGAAATTTGTCAAAGACGTAGACTACAGCAAAGAGCTCTTTCTCTGTAGTGGCATAGTTTAATTGAGCGTCGTTCAAGGTCTTACTTGCATAGTAGATTACACGAAATACTTATTTCTCCGTTGTCCCAATACGGCCCCAACAGCAAAATCATTAGCGTCGCACATTAATTCAAATGGCAGGTTCCAATCTGGTGTGATGATCACGGGTGCTGAAATTAACTTCTCTTTCAAGGTGTTAAAATCCATCAAACACTCATCTGTGAACTCAAATGTGGATTCCTTCATCAACAAACAGCACAGTGGTTTAGTAATTTTTGAGAAATCCTTTATGAACCTTCTGTAGAACCCGGCATGCCCAAAGAAGCTACGAACACCTTTCACTGATGTTGGTGGCGATAATTTCTCGATCACCTGAATCTTTGCTCTGTCCACCTCAATACCCTTTGCTGATATTCTATGTACTAACACGATGGCCTACTGCACCATAAAGTGACATTTCTCCCAATTCAATACCAAGTTGGTCTTTGTACATCGCTGTAACACAAGATTTAGATGTTCCAAACACTCATCAAACGAAGACCCAAACACTGAGAAGTCGTCCATGAATACCTTGATGAATTTCTCAATCATATCAGAAAAGATAGCAATCATGCAGCACTGAAAGGTGGCAGGGGCGTTGCACAAACCAAAGGGCATCCTACGGTATGCAAAGGTATCGTAGGGACATGTAAAAGTTGTCTTCTCCTGGTCGTCAGGTGCTACTGGAATCTGATTATACCCAGAGTACCCATCCAGAAAATAGTAATGTGAGTGCTCTGCTAGTCTCTCCAATATCTGATCAATGAATGGTAGTGGAAAATGATCCTTTCGAGTGGCAGTGTTTAGTTTGCGGTAATCGATGTAAACTCTCCATCCAGTCACTGTTCTTGTAGGAATCAACTCATTTTTCTCGTTCTGCACCACTGTGATACCTCCCTTCTTTGGAACAACCTGCACTAGACTGATCCATGCACTATCTGATATTGGGTAGATGATGCTTGCATCGAGCAACTTCAATACCTCAGCCCTAACAACTTCCTTCATGTTTGGATTTAATCTCTGCTGATAATCAATGCTTGGCTTGAAATTTTCCTCCACAAGTATTTTGTGCATGCATAACGATGAGCTGATCCCCTTGATATCTGCGATTGACCATCCAATGACTGTTTTATTCTTCCTCAGCACCTGAAGTAGTCTCTCTTCCTCCACTTCACTGACAATATTTGAAATAATAATCGGAAGTGTAGAAGACTCCCCCAAGTAAGCATATCGAAGGTGTGGTGGCAATTATTTGAGTTCCAACTTGGGAGGTTGCTGAATAGATCACACTGACTTTGTAGTCCTAGTTCCCAGTTCTTCGAAGTGACGCTTGCGCATGTATGTTGGATTAGTCTCCAAAAATCGTGCACATGTTTCAATCTCACTTGAATCAGTGTGAGTGGATTGAGAATGTACAATGCATGCCTCGTATGCATCGGAAGGATGATGTAGCCAAAATGTATCTTGAATTATTCTGTTAATTACTTCGATTTGGAAACAGCTGTCTGACTCAGTGGAAAATTTCATTGCCTTGAACACGTTGAAAGAGATCTGTTCTTCGCCAAGCCTCAATATAAGTTGCCCTTTCTGAACATTTACAATCACTCTTCCAGTAGTTAAGAAAGGTCGTCCCAATATGAGTGGAACATCCTTATCTTCCTCCATGTCTAGAATGAGAAAATCTGCTGGAAATATAAACTTTTCTACTTTTACCAACATGTCTTAAATGATCCCTCTTGAATGTGTAAGAGATCGATCTGCTAACTGTAGGGTCACTGTTGTGGCTTTAGCTTCTCCCAAGCCGAATTTCCTGAAAACAGAGAGAGGCATCAAATTAATACTTGCACCTAAATCACACAAAACTTTATCAAAATGACAATTTTCAATAGTGCAAGGTACAATAAAACTCCCTGGATCCTTTAGTTTTGGAGACAACCTTTTTTGGATTCGGACACTACATTCCTCAGTTAGCATCACTGTTTCATTTTCTTCTATTTTTCATTTGTTAAAGAGGATATCCTTTAGGAAATTTGCATACCTCAGCATCTGAACAAGTGCCTCAGCAAATGGGATGTTGATGTGTAGTTTCTTGAAGATTTCAAGAAATTTACTATATTGTTGATCCAATTTTTATTTTTTCAACCTCTGCGGGAATGGAATAGGTAGCTCATGAGGGTTGATAGAATTGGTAGTTGTAACCCATGATATATTGGAGCTTTTCTTGGCAACATCCTCTATTGTTTGTTCAGTCTGTTCCACAATCTCGTCATCTCAGGTAGGCGCTGATTCCTTGCTAGCTATCGGTCTTTTCACATGTATCTTCGGTAGTTGTACACCACTTCTAGTTTTTATAGCTTTTGCGTGCTCCTTAGGATTGATTTCAGTGTTGCTGGGTAGGTTTCTTGGTGCTCTACCTATCATGGAGATTGCCATCTGTCCCATTTGCATCTCCAAATTTTTTATTGCAGTACTTTGATTTTGGAGAGTTGCGTCTGTCTTTCTCATAAACTGGTTGTTAGCCTCCATGTACTGATTAGTCGTTGCCATGAACTTCTCAAACATCTCTTCCAATGGTGGCTTTTTATCCTGCTGCTGAAATTGACCTTGTGGTCTTTTTTGATTCTGGTTACTCCATGAGAAGTTTGGGTGTTTTCTCCAGCCCTGATTGAAGGTCTTCGAATGTGCATTGTTCTGTTGGCGTTGACCCCATTGCACAAAATTTGCATGTTCGATCTCCTGTGTGAGAATTGGACAGTTGACAGTATTGTGGTCTGCTCCACATTCTTCACAGCTTGGCTTCTCGACTTGTTTTGCATTGGCGGTCTGTGAAATGCTCTCGACCTTGTGGAACAAGGAGTCTATCTTTGCGAATAATTCCGAGTAAGTATCTACTTCATAAACCCCTGACGTTCTCTTCTAAACCACTCGATCTGTAGACAACATGGCTGAAGTTGTAGACATTCTTTCAAACAGTTCCCATGCTCCGTTAATTGTTCTCGTGGAGATTGACCCGTCGAATGATGAATCCACCGTGCTCTTGAAGGATGGAAGTAATCCAGTGTAAAAAATCGAATTTGTGTCTTTTTTGCTATCTCAGGTATGTCATGCCGCATTTTCTACCTTAGCTGGCGAGAAGAACTTGGTGCAGAATTTGTGGGCTAGCTCGTTCCAAGTGGTAATGCTTGCGACGAGAAGTGAATCCAGCCATTCAAGTGCTTTATCCCGCAAAGTGTGTGGAAACAATCGCAGTCTTATAGCATCGTCTAAGATACCCTGGTACCTAAAGTGTTGGCACATGTCCAGAAATTGGGACATGTGTGTATGTGGATTCTCATTAGCCATCCCTGTGGTATTGATGCCCATTCTGAAACAGTTGAATTACATTTGTTTTCAGCTGGAAGTTTGGTTGCCCAAATGAAAAATACACAATGCTAGATTGACTTTGGACCACCAACGGTGCCATGAAGTCCCCAAGTACCATATTCCCTTCATCTTCAACCCCCGCGCCTTCGTTGAGTTGAATTATCGGACGATTTTGCTCGTTAGCCATCTGTTGTTGCTGTTTTTGGTCTTTTTGAATTTGTTGTGCTTCTCTTTGCCAGTGACGAAATGTGCGTTCGATCTTTAGATCAATGGGAACCAAATCTCGATCAGGTGCTCTTTACATACAAGCCCTGAGATAGCAAAAAAGCACAAAATTAAATTAAATTAAATAATAAAATAAGTCGAGTAAGCTAATTACTACTAATCTAGGTAAGTTCGAATTAGTGTCACAATAGATAAAATTAAACTAAATTTCAATCCCCGGCAATGGCGTCAAAAATTTATTCACGAATTTATTTCTTTCAATTTAAAACTCACTGCAAGAGTACGGTTCGTTAACAAGTAGCAAAATGAATTATGAGTCTAAGTATCGATCCCACAAGGATTGGATTAATTCAAATCAACCTATTATGACCTTAACCGAAACACGAAAGTAAGGTGTATGTGTTGTGATTTAAATAATGAAGATGTGAACTATGATACAATTATGAGTCAGAAACTTATACTAAACACAAAATGATCTGGATGCAATCTACGATCATTTATGGAATTAATGAATTACTAACGTACTAGGATCACGAATTCCTAAGTAACACCCGTTCAACTTTTAATTATGCAAATTTGACACACATTCCCACAATTGATGAATCAATATTCCTATCTTAATTTAGCAATCTCTCTCGAGCAATGCCAAACCTATCCCAATATGTGATTCGATTATATCTCTATGACGAATACTAACATACAGGAATACATTATGATTTCATGAATATTCAACAATTCACACGAGGCATAGAGGTATATTTATATCCCCTATCGGACCCTATGATGATTTATACCATGTCGAGCCTATTTTCCTTCTTTCGAATGCATAAAATAGGCCACCAAAATTATATAATTACGTGCACAATAATAATATAAAAATAAAAACGTATAAATCATTCAATTCCGGAACATGTGCTTAAATATGTCAAATCTCCAATTCAAAAATCAAAAGTAGTATTGTAAGATTCATTGATCTCCTAGTAAATGAAAAATCTAGCCTAACATACTAAAAAGAAGAAAATACAAATATAGTTGAAGAAACGTCATCACCCAAATCAAGTTTCAATCAATTCTTCAATTGGCGCAATGTTTTCCTCTTGTTCTCTCTTCGTTTTCTCCTTCAAAATCTCTCTTTTTCTTCTAAAACGAGATTAAGCCACAATTTAAACATTTTGCTCGTAATTAAGTCATATTTGGGATCTAAATAAGTGTTCAAAAACACACTTATCATATGTGTATTTGTATATATAGAATGACCAGTCCATAGGAATGGATTGAAGCTGGGATGACAAAGATGAGACTTTGTTCTCTTTTGGTTCGAGACTCAGTTATATATTTCTAAGTTCTTTTTCTCCATCTTTTCTTCTTGCTTCTTCATTGTATGAGCCAGCTTCACTACTGAAATATTTAACGAAAATCAAATTATGAATAAAAGAACTTATTTATTTTATCATTATTTAAGTCTAACTTTCGATTGTTATTTCTCCGCTATCAAAGCCTTAATGGCTGAAAATAATTGCTTTTATCTCTTCTTTTGGATTCAGCATATTCCATCATGAATGTGATGAATGTTTATTTTGATTCTTGACACGTATAAGCAATCCCCAAAATATAAGCAATTTATTAAAAGAAAATATTTTCACTCACTTCTACATTATTTTTCCTTTAATTTACATGAAATTATATTTATATTTTGATGAAAATACACTGCTTTCTCTTTTCCTATGGATTCTATTGATTCATATTTCCTAGCACACTTTTCTTATTTTAGATGCCTCACTTTTCATTTCTTTCCTAACTTTTTCCTTTCTATCTCCACTCTCCATTCCTATACTCTGTGCTAATGTGATCCGGGGGTAGAAATTTTCAAGAATTCCAAGTATGTTGGCGAGAGGCTAAGGACCAGTTCAAGCTTAAATGGGGATGATAAAACCTGTGCAATTATGTGTTCAAAGTATAGGATTCAAAATGTTGAAGTCAACATGCCAAGCAACAAGTTATGTGAAGGGCTCGAGATTCGAAATTAATTGGAGCTGCTTGGTTCGAGCAAAGGGCGAAGGAGGCTGAATGTAAAGCCATGCAATCGCATGCATGGTGGCAAAAAACAAATAGGGGTAGATCGTTTGAACCATGCGACCGCACCCAAGTACTCTTTATGGTCGCTTAGTTGAAGTCTGGGGACGAATTTTCTAGATTTCGTGAGTTTCCTAATTTCCATAGAATTCTATTTTTTTTGATACTATGTAATCTTTAGTAGTTATTTTCCGTTTTTACGATATTATTAGGGTTTATTATAAATATGTTTCATTTCTTTCACTATAGATAAGACTTTTGACATGAATAGAATTAGAGGGTTTTCTCAAGAAGCTTTGCTTCAAAAATCTTTTGTTCTGGATTGAACAGAATTATCGAACTTATCAAGAAGTAATTCTTGTGGCGTTCACAAATCCAGGAGAGATTCACTAATTGTGTGATCAAGAGGTCGGCAAATTTTTGTTTGTTGGTTCGTAAGTTTTGGGTTAAATTCAAAACCTTGCTTATTGGCATTCTTGGAATCCGATCTCAATCTCGTTGTAGGATTCGTAAACGCCGTTACTACATGGATTCACCTCAGGATGAAGGTTGTTGCACTAATATACCTAGTATCGTGCTTGTTGAGAAGTTAGTTTTGATTACAACAAAACACTCTAAACTTTACAATTTACATGGTTGGATGATTGTAAAGAGGTTAAGGTGAATAAGATAGTATTAGTGAGCTTTTCTATTGGGCCGTATAAAGATGAAGTGTTCGCATGTTGGACATATTTTGTTGGGTGGGCCGTGGCAGTATGATAGGAAAGTAAAACATGATGGGTTTAGAAATAGGTACAACTTTGACAAAGATGGAAAATCTATTACTCTTGTACCTTTAATACCACAGCAGGTATATGAAGATCGAATGAAATTGAGAGGTGAGGAAGAAAGAAAGGCAAAAGGAGAGTTTGAGAGAAAATAATGAGGTGGCTAAGTGTGAGAAAATTAGAGCAGGGCCACAAGAGAGAAAAGAAAGAGAGCCTGAGAAGAGAGAAAATTGCCAAGTGAGTTTCTATGCAAAAAAGAGTGAGCCTAAGAGTGATTCGGTGATGACTAACAAATCCCTCCCTAGTTTGAATGTATCTTTGATGCAGGAATATGAAAATTTGTTGTATGAAGACTTCCTTCTAGGAATGTCACCCTTTGAAAATACGATTGATGCATTGCAAATGGAGAATCTTATGTGCATTTAAGGATCATTCAACAATGACATGACGGAGTATCAATATACCACACATAAGAGGGATAATGGTCTAGCAGACGGAAAGCCGAAAATGGAGTTGTGTTCGTTCCAAGGCAGTGAATAAAAAAGGCGTAAAATATTCAGACCTGGTGATTGAGCCTAGAAGAATCGGCAAAAGGGGTGTGATCGTTTGTAGAGAAGAACAAAGTTATACCCGAAAGGAGACGGTCCATTCAACGACATTGCAAGGCTAGAAATCCATGGAAACAATTGTGTTCTTGAAGTTCCAGATTCGTGTTTGAATCCTTTTGAAGAGAGAGGAGATGATGCGATTCAAGGGGGTAGAAACTTTCAATAATTCCAAGTATGTTGGCAAGAGGCTAAGGACCAATTCGAGCTTAAAAGGGGATGATAAAACCTGTGCAATTATGTTCAAAGTATAGGATTCAAAATGTTGAAGTCGGCATGCCAAGCAACAAGTTACGTGAAGGGCTCGGGATCCGAAATCAATTGGATTCGGTTCGGTTCTAAAGAAAATCGAACCAAATCAAAATTTTTGGGTATCTAGTAAATGAAACTGTCGGGTCCAAATATAATTATGGAACCGTTCAGGTTTGGTCCCGTTCGGTTCCATATTATAATTAAATTTTTTAACATTTATAATAACATTATATTAATACAACTAATGACACATTCAATGATTTTGGAATGTCAGAGACTAGTAGACTACCTTATTCAAATGATCGCTACAATCAAAGCTTCAATCGACAGAGGTCACAGCTTTGGTTGGAGGTCAAAACATCAGTCGGCGATTGTATAGGTTTTGGAATGTCAGCGAGGCTGTGAGAGTGAGTGCAAGAGTCGAGACAACGTTATGCACTTTAGTGTAGGTGTTTAGGGTTATTTAGTGGGTTGGATCTTGTTGGGCTAAGAAATGAAACAATAAATGGATAATTGGGCCAAAAATTAAAAAATTAGAAATAAAACAAATTATTAGGCTAAAAATTTGGATTTAGAAATTTTTAATTTGTTAATTTGTTTAGAAAAAATTAAAATTAAAATAATTTGATTTTTTCAATATAACAAAAATTAGAAAGATTCGGTTCTTCGGTTCTTAGAACCGAAGAACCGAACTGTACTTGTCGGTTCTCAATTCAGATACCCGTTCGGGTAATTAATTTGACAAGAACCGTCGGGTTCGATTCAATTTGATTCGGGTTCGGTTCGATCAGTTTGGTTCGGGAGATTTGCCCAACCCTAATTGGAGCAGCTTGGTTCGAGCAAAAGGCGAAGAAGGCTGAATGTAAAGCCATGTGACTGCCTGGCTTAAATTATCATGCGGCCACATGCGTGGTGGCAGAGAACAAACAGGGGCAGACTGTTTGAGCCATGCGATCTCACCCAAGTACTCCTTGCGGTCGCATAGTTGAAGTCCAGGGACGAATCTTCTAAATTTTCGCAAGTTATCTAATTTCCATATAATTCTATTTTATTTGATACTACGTAATCTTTAGTAGTTATTTTCTGTTTTTACTACATTATTAGGGTATAGTATAAATATGTTTTATTTCTTTCATTGTAGAGAAGACTTTTGACATGAATTGAACTAGAGGGTTTTCTCGAGAAGCTTTGCTTCAAAAATATTTTGTTCTGGATTGAACAAAATTATCGAATTTATCAAAAAGTCATTCTTGTGGCATTCACAAATCCGGATGAGATTCACTAATTGTGTGATCAAGAGGTCGACAAATTCTTATTTGTTGGTTGCTTGGTTTATAAGTTTTGGGTTAAATCCCAAACCTTGCTTGTTGGCATTCTTGAAATCCGGTTTCAATCTCGTTATGGGTTTCGTAGCCATTGTTGCTACATGAATTCACATCATGTGCCCCCCCCCCATCCCGCCTCCCCTATGACCTCTCTCTCTCTCCAACTTCTATGATCCCACCATTTGCTAATTGCCTGTAATCCCCAAGTATTCTTTTTTGTGAGAGATTATTTGAAGTGAAATTTAATTCTTTTGGAAAATGTATAATTAAAAAGTGTGAAAAGTATATCGTTAAATCATCTTCAAGAGACTCTTAGCACGTGTAGTCAAAAATGAATTTTTTGAATTTAGTCCCTTTTTCGCCATAAAGCCCTCAAGTCAAAGGACAAATTTCTGTCCCATAACACAAAAAGCCAATAATAGATGGCTCAGTGCATGGACGAAAGTCACACACAGCAATTCAAGAAAGTCTTCATTTTCACACTGCCATAACAATCTCAAAAACACTAATTGCAGGCATTTATAGGATCCAAATAGTAACTGTTCTCGAGAATTAGAAATGGCCAAATCTAATCCTCACAAGCCACCAAATGGCCGCACAAATTTAGCCTCATGCATTGTAGCAACCATTTTCTTGATATTTCTACTCATTCTAATCCTAATAATTTACTTCACACTTTTTAAACCCAAAGAGCCGAAGCTCGCCGTCACCGCCGTGCAGCTTCCCTCCTTTTCTGCCGGCAAAGGTACCTTCAACTTCACCTTCTCCCAGTATGCCAACGTCAACAACCCCAACCGAGAAGTTTTCACCCACTACGACAGCTCACTGCAGCTCCTATACGCAGGAACTCAGGTGGGGTTCATGTTCATCCCCGCCGGAAAGATTGACGCCGGCAAGACTGAGTACATGGCAGCGACTTTNCTTTTTTTTTTTTTTTTTTTTTTTATCTAACATAAAAGATTGTGTTTAAACTATCGTTTTGAGAATGTTTCAAAATACAAACAAAAGTTGGTTGCTACATAAATAACGGACAAATAATCTAGTCACATAATGCAAAAGAAGAGTAGAGTTAAATTTTTAAATTTTTAATAATTTCTTAATGAGTTTCCATTGAAAGAATTCCAAAATCCGGCATGATTTTTATGGTTTAAAATGATATGTGAATAAGTAGTTTACTCTGCAGAATATTCAGGTTAAATATGGGGTTTTAATTGGAGGCGGGGTGTAGTGGTGATGGTGTTGTCATGGGACAGCGAATGGGGGCCAGGCCAGTTGACATTGTATCATTTTTCCATAGTTTAGCTACATGTATAATTTGGCCGTCAACATTTTGCCATTGATTTTAACAATACTTGAAACAATCAATGACACAAATTTTTACACATCATTGAATACCAACAGAGATGTAAACAATCAATGTACAAATAACATGATTCATTTTTCCACGGCTCCTTCCGAGGGATACAAGCTGAGCTTCTTTCTTTTTTCCTTATTTTATTAGCATAACTTATTTTTCACTTATGCCAACATACGAGTTTTTAGGCTACTATTTCCTCGGTTTTAATATTTGCTTAGGGGGTGTTTGTTTCCCATTATTGTAAGAATAAGAATGAAAAATATAGCCGTTATATATCTCATACAAGAGATAGAAATTCAAATTTGGTGGCTTGATGTGATGGATAAAGATCATATTTTTCATTTTAATGAAGAAAGAATGAGAAACAAACAGAGACTTAATAAGAAAATAAGCTGTAGCATAACAAATAAATATGTTTGCTTGACCTCGTAGAGCATCGAAGCAGAACATTACCATAAAACAACTTTCTTCACCTCGGAAAATGGAGGTAAATTCATTTAGTCAAAATAATAGCACACTTATTACCATTTTACAAAAAAGGCAAGGCACCTTCTCATGCATCTATGTGTCAACATGTCAACCAGTCGTCAGTTACTTAGTCGGCTGCGAAGGCTCGTAGCCATATAAGTTCTTGCTGGCCCAATTCCATTGATCCCGGCACATCTCGTCAATGCCATATTTTGCCCTGAAATGAATTTGGTAGTGAGAATTTTTTTTGTTTTGTTTTATCAATCTTTCTGAACGTATAGAAGTAATCTTGCCTGCATTGATTGAGTTATCCACTTACTTCCACTTCAACTCTCGTTCAGCATTTTTCCGTTGAGGCATATACAATCTCAGCATCACCTGGACGTCGACCTGCCTTCACAATAGGGATTTTCTAGAAGCAGGAAAAAAATGAAAAAGAAAGAAGCAAGTAATTTGAGCTGCATGTTCTAGTTAGTATATCAAACATTAAACAATCATCATCTTATCCCTAGAGCAAAGATGCAACTTCTATACATTTAACAATTCTGGTTGAGAGAACTAACGCTAGATAAAACTTTGTCAGGATTATAAACATTATCCAAATCTTTATCCAGTGCAAACCAAACACAGAAAAATGTGATATCTAATAATAATTATTCATGCTGTATTAATTGGTATATAGCTCGGCTAGCCTAATCTAGTCAGTCAGCAAACCAAGTGTGGCCTTAATTAGTCCTATGCAATCAAATAAAAGATTAAAAAGAAATATCCACAAGAGTGAGCCTTAATCATGTTTTTAAGGGCTGCACATTTGTGCATATCAACAAAGCAGTAAAAATCGTAAACTTTACCTTCCCGGATGCCTTCTCGAATGCTGCAACCATTTCCAAGACAGACATACCCTTCCCAGTTCCCAGGTTACCTCACAGCCTGAGGTTCACATTCTTCAAAACTAAGTCAAAGGACAACAACCATTCGCAGTTGCACAAAACAAGCAAATCAGATAAGCTAATCCATACAACCAAAAAATAAAATTAAATTATGGCTATAACATTAAATAGCAAATGAAAAGGCAAGAAGCAAAATGGATCTCAAATACCGTCCATTTTAAACA
>NC_036247.1:655641-662251 GCF_002742605.1 Olea europaea var. sylvestris
GTAAATCATTAATCAGAGAAGGGATAGACTCACCCTTAACTATAACCTTGGAAGAATAATAAATTTAAAAGATAGTCATTTAAAAACAATAAAAAGAAATTTGGGATATCAAAAAATAATGTTTACATGCTACCCAAAATATTGTGTTTCCTTAAAAGATAAAAACTTTAATGAAATTTTAGAATTACATTTTAAGCTATATGGAGATGATATCATGCAACCAAGTGATCAAATTATGACTATAGAATATAGAGCTTTATATACATTTACCAATTCTAATTATGGAAATATTTATTCCAATAAACCAGATATTGAATTACATAAAGAATGTAAAGATATTAGTAAAATAATAGAACCAAATAAATAGATAATTTTAATTTTAGAAGAATATGAATTTAGTATAAAAAAATAAACCTGAAATAACAGAATCAAATGAAGAATAATGCTCTAATAATATAACATTTAAAGAAGGAAAATTGATAAAAGATAAAAAAAGTCTTAAATTACCTAATAAAAACCAATCAGAAGAATTTAGTTATATAAGAGAAATAAAGCTTTATAAAAATGCTGAAAATATGAAAATAGAATGAGAATATTTTAATGGAAGAGAGTATATAAATGGAACAAACATACTAATTGATATAGGAGCTAATGAATGTCATATAATTTCAATCAGAAATAAAGGTTTAATAACTCATAAAATTAAACCATATAGATATGTAAATTTTGATTGACAAGTAATATTACAGATTTAGAAGTTAAATTACCAATAAAAATAGGAGGAATAAACATTTTAGTACCATGTTATACAGATAAGAGTATGGATATAAACCCTCATATACTTTTAGGTATGAGTTTCCTAAATGGATTAGAAGATTACAGTATAAAAAAAGAAAGATTATCATAGTTCATAATGGACAAACTATATTATGCAAAAATAATTAATGAATAATGAGATAAATTTTTCATTAGCTGTATATATACAAGTTACTATTAGAGAAACAGACATAACAACTTGTGCTTTAATAGACATGAGAAGTGATATAATAATATTTAAAAGGTTTTTGATAAAATCATGAAATAGTAATAGTAATATAAAAATAACTGGAGTCACAGCAGAAAACACTCAAATAATTAATAGTGCTGATAAAGTTAATATAATACTTGGAAATAAACGAGTTACAATAAATAAAATATATAAATATGATAAATTAGAGTGTGATATATTATTAGGAAATGAATTTATACAACAATGTCAATATTATGAACAAAATAATTATATGATAATGTTACAAACAATTTGCTCACACTTATTAAAAATTCCCACAGAATTTAGACCTTATAGAGTTTAGCCAGCCTAACGTGGTGATAAATGAGAGAAAAAACAATCATATATAATGAAATAAAAAATAAAAGAATATTGTATAAAAAAAATCCTAAAAATAGGAATAGAAATGAGTATAGAAAAAATTATTGAATAATTAGAAAATGTTTATGAAGAAAATTCATTATTATTTTGAAAACTACATCACTCTAAAACCAAAATAGAATTAATAGAAAATGTTATAATAAGAGTCAGACCAATAATGTATACTATAAAAGATGCACAAGAATTCAAAAATCAAATAAAAGAATTATTAGAATAGAAACTTATTAGACCTAGTAATGGACCTCATAGTAGTCCAACATTTATGGTTATATAACATTCTGAACATGTTAGAGGAAAAAATGGAATGGTTATAAATTATAAAGAATTAAAATAAATATACTAAAGTTGATGGATATCTTTTACCAAATAAAAAAGTTTTAATAAACCTTACAAAATGAAAACAATATTATTCTAAATTTAATTGTAAATCAGGATTTTGGCAAATAAAAATGAAAGAAAATAGTATATAATATACTACATTTAGTAAACCTCAAGGGAAATATGAATGATTAGTGATGCTATTTGATTTAAAAAAATGCACCACAAATATATCAAAGAAAAATGGATAATATATTTAAAAAGTTTAATGAATTTCTAATTGTTTATATAGATGACATACTAATATGTTCTAATAGTAAAGAAGAACATAGAAATCGTTTAATCCAATTCATAAATGAACGTAAAAAAGAAGGAATTGTACTTTCTAAAAGGAAATTTATAATAGAAAAATAAGAAATAGACTTTCTTGGATTATCAATAGATAAAAGAGGAATAAAATTGAAGATTTATATATTTAAAAAAATAGAGAGTTTTTCAAATAAACTAGAATGCAAAGAATAAATACAAAAATTCTTGGGATATTTAAATTATGTAGAATGATTTATTGAAAATCTTTCTAAGAAAAGGCATAAAATACAAGTTATACTTGGAAAAACAAATACTGAAGAATGGAATGAATAACATACAGAAATAGTTAAATCATTAAAAAAAGAATGTAAAAATTTACCAAAATTAAGATTACTAGATGAAAAAGATAATTTGATTGTTAATACTGATGCCTCAAATAAATATTAGGCAGCGATATTAAAAATAGATCTAAATGAGATTTGTAAATATTCAAGTGGAATCTTTAATCAAGTAGAAATAAATTATACCACTCATGAAAAAGAATTACTAGCAATTATTAGAGAAATAAAAAAATTCTCATTATTTTTATTATTCAAGAAATTTACTATTGAAACTGATAATTCTCAAGTTGCAGGATTAGTCGGGAATAAACTACCATCAGAACCTCAATGCAAAAGGTTCCATAGATGGCAAACTTATTTAGTATTTTATAATTTTAATATAATTAATATTAATGGAGTCAATAATTTTCTTTCAGATTTTCTTAGCAGAAACATATAATTTGCTGATGGATAAAGATAATGCCATTGATTTATATCAATCTATCTTATATATATATAAAATGATAGATTTTCTCAAAGAAGAAACTGAAGACATAGATACTGGAGCAACACAGATCTCAAAGATGTTTAACTTAAATATAAAAGTATTGTTGAATATCACTACTGAGCAACATAAAGAAAACATATAACTCAAAAATCGAGTTGATGCTATTGCAGCACAACTAAAAGATATACTGTCTGAGATAGATATACCAAAGAGCTAATAAATGAGTTTTTCAAATCAATACCAAACAGGCACACCTCGAAGTAGCAATGGACCCAAACATGACACCATACCAACTGATGAAAAAGGAGATTAGATTTCAGTAACTTCAACTAAAAAAATGATGATACATGGAGATAAAAATGATTCCAAAACTATTAGTATCATAGATCAAGATGATACGATCCCTTTAGATCCAAAAGAAGAAGAATGTGCCAAAATAGTCAGAATTGTCTATGAAATAAATCTCTCCAAAAAATAATGTTTATCCTAGAGTAACAGCCATAGAAGGAGGAGACCCTTCGCTCATAAAGATAATTGCAAACTATGGATTTCTGGATTTAATATATCTAGGAAAAAATTTGATTGAAATATCAAAATTTGATGATATGTTAATAAAAGAAGTATCAAAATTTGCCAAAGGACGAAGAATATACCTGAAAATTTATTCAATAAGTCCTGAATATGATGTAATTGTTTATTATCCAGTTGAGCATATAATATCAATTGGGTATGTAACAGTCAATTTCCAAATAAATGTTATAGAGAATGATAGAAAAGCTCCATTGGTTACAAAACCACGGATCAAGCATAAAAGAGCACTTGGAATCAAAGCTATATACAATATTGCCAAAAATTTGTATGATAAAAAATTTTCATATTTATGTCAATATGAAAATTGGATGCTAGTTACAAATGAAGGATATGGAAAATCAGAAATCTTGAAGGACTATATCATAAAATTCGATATACATCAATTTTCAGAATGTCCTACCACTATCAAGGAATCTTGCCATTTAAGAGATTGTCCTAACTGCATGTGAAGACACAAAAATAAAAGGACAATAATAGAAAGGAAGATACCCCTTTGATAAAAAGTTGAAGCTCCATATAAATATGTAGGTCCAAGAAGGAAAATAATAGAAAGACAAGCGTACCTTTTGATATGACTGATGTATGTAATGACGTAAATAAATTAATAATAGAGCTCCATATGTATGTATAAATAGATGTATTAGGGAAGGGAGAAGATATCTCGATTTGTAGTAGAGAATCAATATCTATTCTCAAGTTATCTTCAATCCAAAACCAGTTTTTCTGAAAACCTTTGAACAAAATAGAAGTCTTATACAAATTTTATAGAGATAAAATTCTAATAATTTGATATCAACATGAGTTTCTAAAACTTTATTCTCATATATTCTTGAAAGATTTAATAGAAAGTTTCTTTCTTATTTTAGGAAAAATTGAGTGTTTCTTTAATCAAAATCTAGAAGTTTATTCTTTAGAAATGATACAGTGAGAGTAAGAAGCCGAAATAGTAAAGATTCCGCAAAGGCAAGAGGTCGTTGAAGGAAGCAGTTTACATATTCAGAGCTTGAAGGTCACTCAATTCTAAAAATAAAGGTCCAGATCAAAATTAAGGTAAGACTATTAATTTTTGCTAAAATTAGAACGAATCTTTTTAAGATTTTAGAGAATCTTAGGGATTATTTACGTTTGAATGACAGGATATACAATTAAAGAATTAAATAATTTATTAGAAAGAATATTACAAGAAATAAAAAATATTATTTCTCAATTAGAAAATATAAATGTATTTTCTGAAGAATATAATATACTTAATAAAAAATATGAACAATATGTTGCAGAATATTCCAATATATTAGATCATAGAATGGACCTATATGTTAAAATTCAGAATAGAATAAATATAATATAAAATAGTTTAAAAGATTCTGATATATATATTGCAATATAAGAAGAATTATTTTAGTAAGGGCAATATAGACTTTTCTATGAATAACTTAAAGGAAATAAAATTAGGCCAAATAGGAAAATCTCCTGATTATCAAAATCCCTTAAATTGAACGGAATTTTGTACTGAATATAGGGTTTTAAAGAGGAAGAAAAGGTTCATAATATGCAGCAGTGTGGCATGCGTAGAAAATGTTTTCTGATTTATAATTATAATATTATTTTAAAATTTTAATCAATTTAAAAATTAATTAATAATTAAAATAATACATATTAAACATCTAAAATTATAAAATACAATATTTTTACTTAATACTTCTACCATTAGTCAATTATACAATTTTCAAATTTTCAAAATACAAAAATTGGAATTTTTCATATTTTCAATTTTAGTAGACAAATTCTATTTAATGGATCTATAAGAACTTCATACATCCTTTTGGTATTTGTAATAAAATGAGTTCCAAAATCATAACTACACAATGTAGATAGTATCATAACTTAAAATCTTATTTAACTAATTAGATAAAGTCATTTTAACTTTTGTACAGTTAAAATCATTTTAAAGCTTGAAATTAAAATCAAATGAAAAGTTTTTTTTAAAGAAATAATAATAAGGTAAAGTTAAATAAAAGATATTTTAAAAAAAACTAACAAAGTGCGTCTAAAGAAAGAAATGAAGAAAAAATTCAACCGTTTAGGAATTGGAAAAAAAAAAAAGGGCTAGGCGCGAAGCGAAACGTTTTGCCCGAGCTTCAAGCGTCTATGTGAGCTTTTAACAATACTGCTATGTACATTGTATTCTTGTTCCGATCTCCAAGGTTGCACAAATTTCATCGATAGTGACTGGACTTTCAGTGAAATTTCAATTTTATCACTATACTCTATTTTTTCACAACTAGGTAATTGAATATCGATTTTACCAATTTGTTATATCATATTCCATTATATATCATCCTTAAACTGATAGAATTACTTAGTTGATGGCATAATCTTTCACGTGACGGCTAGGTAACACACTGGAAATGAAAATGGTAAAAAAAAATAAAAATTAAAACACATTTTCTAACACTTTTATGGTGTGAAGTATTAGCAAGTTGGAACGTTGAGTATCGATGGTTTTGAAGATTCGATGCGGAGTTGTGGTATGAGCACCACTACGAATTCAATAATTTTTATCAATTTAAAGACAATCGATAGCATATTAAATTTGAAATTAGATTACAGTCTAGTGATTCAGTTAGAAACTAACTGCACATTAGTAAATCTGAGAAAGAAATCTCGTCATGGTTTAGCTAGATACCCCTCGATTCTTCATTCACCCGATAATTATGTGCTACCCCCTTGTTAATACTTGTGTAACATTCTATTTATATTAACTTCTCAACTTTGCATTTTTATCCCCTTTTAATGGGGTTAAAATCAATTTTTTTAATAGTTTTTTATTAAAGTTGATGAAATGTGTATTTTAAAAGTTGTGAATTCCAAAAAAATATGTTATTAAAATTAATTATTAATTTTAATTTAGGTTAAAATTTAGATTTTAATTCCTATTGAACAAGGTCTTAATTACTCTCATCCATATTACCTCAAAATATAGAAAACTTTATATAATAAAATATGAAAAGCAATAGAAATTTTTTAATTTTCGAGACAAATTAAAAATGGAAAAAAAAATTCATAACTTTCTATGAAATATAGAGTATTTCAAGAAATACTAAATTACTATTAAATTACAAAACGTACTGCATA
>NC_036247.1:664581-698612 GCF_002742605.1 Olea europaea var. sylvestris
TTTTTTTTTTTTTTTTATTTCCGAGTAATATTATTTTATTTGAGGGCGTGTTATTGACAAGAAGATAGATAGAAAATGAATTATAATTTAACTAGCGGGAAACGAGGGCTAAGTAATTAAACTCCATTAATCTCCATTAATCCTTCTCTAATCCCCTTTCTTGATTACCAATTCTGTCTCTTATACATGTGTAATTCAGGTTGCATTTTTCCAATTCCGTTTGCGATAATACAGGGTTTAGTATCCTTAAAAATTCCAGAGCAGTGCCGGTCCCAAGAATTTGGAGGCCCTAAGCAAAAAATTATTTTGAGGCCCTATATTTTTTTTTTACACGTGTAACAATATTTAAATAAAAAAATATATCTATATAACTATATTCAAATGAAAACTTCGTACAACCTAAAAGATAGAATTACAAAATAAAATATCACTTACAACCCGAGAGATTACACTAGAATCATATTTAGTCTTCTCACGTTTTGAATTTCATTGTTTCAATATTCTTCCATCGAGAATGAAGAGGACAGAATTCTGAAATCCACAAGTCCAAAATTCTTCCACAATTCTACCCATAATCATCATTCTACAATCCAAAAATTTAAGGACAGAATTCTAAATTCAGAAATTCCAATTCAGTGTTGTGTCCCCATTAGCAGTAAAAGTTGGGCCAAACCATATCTCTAAAAAACTGGCAAGTTTTTTTTTTTTCCCTCAAGAATATGCTATGCAAATGATGGCTTTTAATTGTCTATATCACAAAGACAACTCTAGCAAACGTATGGCTAGGGGGAAATAGAAGGAAATTAAAATTAAAACTTACCAGATATGCTCGTCCATACAAGAAAATATATACCATAAGAATCGTCATCTATGTTAGAAAAAGGAGATTAACATACAGTTTTACGAAATGCAGACAATAATAACAAACTTTTTCAATAAACAAGGTTAACTAAATTAATTTAAATAATGAATAAGAATTAAGATAGGTTATCAAAAGACGATTCTTGACAGAACAAGGCAAACAGGTTAATATGATTAATACACATATTCAATAAATGTGACTTAAAGAGTTAATACCTAAATAGATGAGCACACAGGGTTGGCCGTTGGAGAGTGGAGATGAGCAGGAGCTGCAGCAGGACGCTGGCTTGAGTGGAGGAAAACAGAAAACTTATGGGCAAAATAGTGGTTCACTGACATAGAAAAGAGAAAACTTTAACAGAAAAGTTTTTGAAGAGGCCAAGAGGAGATTTCAGCCTTCAGATTTGGGAATTCTAATTCTCTGAATTGAAGAAGACGAGTAGACGACTTACCTTTTGGTCGAATTGGTCCCTTCAGCTTCCTTCCCATCCCTTCAATTTCCTTCCTGCTTTCTGCTGGACTCGAACATGGACTACTGATTGATAGCATTCCTATGAGTTTTGAGGCCCTGGGCCCAAGCCACATTTTTGGAGGCCTAGGGGCCGGCCTTGCTCCAGAGGAAGCTCTGCCGTTGCGAATCTCGGTACTCGATGAGCCACACGCCCCGATCCGATTGAAACCTACCAAATCTGAATCATTAACCTGAAATCCTGCTACCCGGCTTCTCACTGTCCATCCTCCCCTTCCCCGTCCACTTCATGCGCTAAGCTTTCTCCTGATCGGAGTTTCCGGCAAGAAGAAATCACCTGCGGAAAAGAGCCTTCTCGACGAATCCTCGATCGGTCCATTGATTGTTATAAGGAAGGATTGAAGATACAGATGGAAGCCTTGGGGGATAATGATCCCAGAGTTGCTGAGACTTGCAGGTAAAACTTACCTTTATCTATTTTTTTGTAAAGTTTTGGATGTTTTATTTTAATTAGCATTTTATAAGTAATTAGGGTATGATTGAGTTTTGTTATACTGGAATTAGTGTACAATGTGATATTGTGTATAATATTGGGAGGAGTTTTGAATTTTCCATGCATATAAATGTAATAAAGTGGAAATGCTTAGCGGAATCGAGTTTTCTTATCTTTTGATTTTGGTAATTTTTTAGAAAAAAGCTGTGTGTACAGCATTTATTTTCACAGCATTTTTCACACTCCCTCATAAAGGTGGGGTCCATGAGTATTTTAATCATAGACCCCACCCACTTGCGCGTGTGTGTGAAAAAAGTTATGAACAATATGTTGTACCTACAGCATGACCCAGTTTTTTATATGTCATAGCATTGTAACTAGCATGAAATAATCATGGACCCCATCCACTTGCGCGGGTGTGTGAAAAAAGTTATGAACAATATGCTGTACCTACAACAGAACCCAATTTTTTATATGTCATAGCATTGTGACCAGCATGAACGTTTACTTGGAAATGGAACTAGCAAGTCGGGTTTAGCAATGCATATGGAGAGATTCCTGAATTTAATTGGATTAATATTCAAGAACATTCTAGCCTTTGTAGTGCCTTTTGAAATTGATTTGTTTGAGAGAAATGAAATTGACTCGTTCATTGAGAGAGAAAACGAAATGGACTCCATAATCAGAGAGAGAATGANTATAAATGGTGAAAAGTGACTTTCGTGTGAACTTCTGTCAAATATTCGAACTTGATCCGATGGTCAAATTATAAATGAAAATATACTAACTTGTTCTACTCATCCAATAAATCGTCGTGGTATATTTGGAAAATTAAAATCAATTCCGAATGAATGAGAAATTGCAATCCAAAGTTGGAAAGAAAATAGAGAAAAACTGGCCTAACTCCGTCACTAGCGTGTCGCTCATCACTCAAGCGACATGCTAGCAACAGAATGGTGAAAAACTCTCTGTAAATATTTTGACATTGATACTTGAGCAAGAGGTTAGCGACATGCTAGAGACAGCAAGTGATGTTTTTGTTCGTAAGATTGCAAGGTTTGGCACACAACATTTCGCCCAAATCCCCATCCTCTATAAATAAGACACTTTGGATGTCAATTAGCCATCACATATCACTTTTGCATTGAGCATTGTATTAAATCTCTTGATAAATCATTTCCAAAATCATTCGAAACTTCTTCCTTCTAGAGAGGAAAATTCTGTCAAAAAGTTTGCAGGAACTTGTGGTTTGAAGTGATTCTATCATAAATTGTATCCGTTGTATCTTGGGAGACAAGTGCCGTAATTCATGAACACTGTTGTGGGACAATATTGTCTTAAGAAAAGAGTGACATTTAACTTGCCTCGAATGATCCTTTTCGTCTTCATTTCTTGTTTCTTTGTGTTTTTTATACCATCAAGTTCTTTCTATATATATTGTTGTGTTTAGTGCGAATTAAAACAACCCTTCCACTATCAATTTCCTGCATCTTTTCCATCAACTTCTGCTTACCCTGGAACAGTTCTTGCATAATAGTAAGAATCTTCTTCATTGGTTAATGTTATTACGATTATTTGTTATTTTCAAGACAGAATACTAGGTTTTGTTCTAGACATGGTCTTGGAGTAAGGGCGTCTAAAAGTGACATGTAAAAATCCCGACTCTCGAAAAATCCACTGGTGGAGAGTTCTGTTACTAATGACATGACTCCCTCCCACTAGTTGAACTGTGGTTTCATAATAGACCATGGTGGAAACCACTATGCTTCAAGAACAGGACTCCAATATATTCCCAGTGACTTCTGCCCTAACCATTTAACATATTTTGAGTCAAATTCATAATCATAATTGGTACAGTTAATGTGGACGTTTGACTTTTTGAGGTGATTGATAATGGGAATTGCAATTCAACATATAATTCAATGAAGCTTTTGAGTAATAGGCACAATAGCTTTGGTACAGTTCCATTTTACGACTATAAAAGCGCATGTTATATACAGTTAGTGCATAACAACACTGCATAAAATGAAGACATTGCTTGTAATTCTCCTCCTCCTTTCCGTGTGTTCATCATCGTTAGGTGAATTATGATCAGAAAGAGATTAATTCCTTTGGAAAAGATTATCTTCAATTTTAGAGTGGCTCGACTAATACACGTCGTTTTGATCTCTTGCAATACAGGTTATAGCTATGGCCTCGAAGATGTTGAACGACTCTCTAATTTTCCTCGCAAGGTATATATTATGAGCACTAAACTCCTCACACATGTATAACATATTTGATATTATACTCGACTAAAAAAAACTAGACATGATAACTGAAAATATTAAGTTTGACTCCCAGATGCGGTTGATGAGGGAGCTAATAAGTGTGCATGCGGTGCTTGATTATTGCGACGGCAAAGCCAACCCGGTGCACGAGCCAGGGAAAGGCAAAGGCTGTGGGAATTAGGCTAAAACTTGTCCATGTTGATTATCTTCCATCGTCCTTCTAGAATGCCATCTCTTGATCTCGATTCGATTTGTGATGGTATATTGATTTGAATGTATTTTGTGAACAAAATGTCATAGAATAAGAGTTCCTATGAAGTTATAAATTGAAAGTTGATTAAAAAAAGAAAAAAAATTGTGTTTAAAATCAATTTCTTTATTTGACATAAGATCAAGTGACTTGGTTATTTTTAATTTGCTATTATATACAACAACTACAAAAATTCTCATTGCTGGAGTATAACAAAAATTTAATATAATCCAAATTTTTTTGCTTGATTTTATGACATTTTGTAAAGCCGAGGTTTCGGATTTAACAATTGAATCATGAAGGAAACTGATTGAATAACCCCCTGTTTCACAGTTGTTTTTTCAAATTTTCGAAGAATACGTGGTTAAAAAGTGAAAAATGAAGTTTCAATTTACGTGAAGAATATTTTGATTGTGAGAATATCTGGTTGAAAATGAGTATGAGAAAAATAATTGTAAATGATGATCGTCAAAGAGGGGCTAATTGTTATTTATCAAATAAGTTAAATTATTACCATATTCAATTACAACTCTTCCCAGTTATCATTGTTGCTTCTGGAGTATAAGTTTCTCTTTGAAATAATCCGACAGAATTATCTTATGTAACGCTAGGTTCCGAAATAATTAAAGTGTGGGTCCCACTGAAATTTATGCTCAAAGTTGACCAATTTTACTAACCATTTTCCAACAATCTTCCCTCTGCGCCATCCAGGGAGATGTTCGATAGGCAAGACATTATTGAAATTAAAACATTTCAATCCGGGGCAAGTAGGTTTGGTAACAAGTCAGGACCAAAGTAACCATTACTCTCCCATCCCGTCATGAATTTTCAGGAGGCAAGGACGGGCATTATGGGGATGGGAATTAAAAAATTTCATTTATCGACCTGCTAAATTAACTAATTATTCTAATATTATTATTTAAATATATTTTAAATTAAAAATTATAAAAATAAAAACTATTTGGGGGTGGATTTGGAGAATTCGGGATAGGGAACATGTTGTCATTTCAATTGGGTTAATGCGGGACGTGACAGAAATTTTTGTCATCTCTAGGGGTGATGATAGTGTATTACATCTTTTTCTTGATGTTACGATTGATTAGAGAATCTCTATTCCGTTCGATATTAACGAGAGTATAGTATTTGTTAGAGCAATAATCTTACCCTGATTTTTTCATTAATTGGAGAGTCTTGTCCCTAGGTACTGGAAGGTTGCAAGACATTTAGCTCCCGTTATTTGGTATTATAATTTTTGGAATAGTATTTTTTTGGAAAATGTGTTGTTAAAAGAGAAGAAATTTTTTTTGATTTACATAAAATATTATTTTATAAGAAATTATATTGTTGAAAATAAGAGAGAGAGAGAGAAAAATTATAATGTGAAATAATGGGGCCAGCGGTGACTTTATTAGTCACAACGCCTCAAATATCAAACATGAATAAATTTATAAAATAATAATTATTCATAATCAAAACTTGTGTAACTAACAACAATCATGCTGCAGGATAACAAAGGCAACAAATAAAACACACAGACATGATTCCTCATAATGTGATGCAGAGCCACAAGTTTTGTTGGGGATGGGCCCAGGGCCACTAACACAAATGGCCTGAGTGTTTGACTTTAATGCTCTTCTGGCCGTTGGATTGTTCCGAAGATCCAATGGTCGCTACAAGTATGCACTCCTCTCACGAAAGGCATCCTCTTTCGGCTTTTGCATTTCGTTTCGTGCTTAATCGTACCCCCACCTGATACAAAACCTTTTCTATTCTCCTATCTCGACTATATAGAGTTGTTTTGCTTTTATTTTCTTTAATATTATTGAAAAATTAAATTTTGCCAATATCTTTTCTAATTTATCTCTATTTAATTTTTAGTATATAGTAATAAATTATTGTTAGAATTAGTAAAGAATTTGAATAACTTAATTTGAAGAAAAAATGAGAGTTGTTCCATGTTTTCAAGAAGTAGGAAATATGTATATTTGAACGATTTCAAGAAGTTTACATATTAAGTGAAGAAAATTAAATAAGAGTATATTGGTAAATAAAAAAAACAAAATATTCTAAATTGTGAAACATGCCTATATACTTAGAACAAGAGAAAAATGAAATCTACCCTATATAATTGGCACGGAGAGATTATTTATTTTTCACCGAAAAAATAGATATTCTAATGCATCAAAAAATGCAAAATTTTCCACTCTCACCTGGTCCAAAAAGCAATTACATTTTTTTTTTTTAAATAAATGCATCTAAATTTTGAATTATGGCTTTATTACAGAGTTGGTTTTTATTATCAATATATATATATATATATAAAGAAGAAAAAATCCAAGAATTGGATGGAACTCTCAATTTTGTAACCTCATAATAATCAACCAACCATTTCCACAAGAGATCCGCTATTTGTCCGGGGCCATATGGCCTGGACAGGTTGAATAATCCTTCCACAACAGTTTTTAAAACTAAACCTAAACCTAAACCTAAAGAACTTGCAACATAGGTTCCTAACTTCTTACCAAAATGTATAATAAAACAAACTAAAAATAGTTCGGTTTAAAAAAAAAAGAAAAAAGAAAAAAAGAAAAGTATAAAACATGGAAAGGGGGAAGAAAGTGAGGCCCCAATGTCTAGCCCCTAACGAAAATGTAAGCAGTTGCATCGAAGAATCCCAAGTGATATTTAATTAGGGATGGGCATGGATTGGATTGGGTCGATTTTTACCTCAACCCAACATTGTCGGTTTGTTCGAAATCCATCCCAACCCAACCCAACCCAAACCAAACCAAACCAAACCAAACCATTCATGCGTCGGTTGAGTCCGATTGGGTTGGTCGGTTCGGGACAACTTGTCACGCAAAGATTAAAATGGTGGTTTCAATATCCATTTCCATGCTAATATGGTACCTTCCTGGAGCCATAATACACATAAAAATGAGAACGACGAAATTTTCCACATAATTACAAAAGTTCCTAAACATAAATGCACAGAAGAGAGACGATCTCTACATAATACAGAAACCACATATTACCCATTAACTTAAACTATATTTGTGAAAACATTCATGTATGCTCAAGAAGCTAGAAATTTGAGATATTGCTAAACCCAAAACAGAATAATAATCATCAGCAATCTCTTCATATGATTCTGAGTACTGGGAAGCAAATCTGACTCGAGACAATTTTTTTCTTCTACCATGACTATTCCAATTCACACCAAACAAGGGGAGTCTATTTCTTGAACAGAAACCCTGTACATGAAACTTAAATTTGAGAGTATTTGTACACACTGGTGATAGCAATTGAGCCATCACAAAAAAGAATCAAAACTAAAACTGGTTCAAGAATTGGAAATAATTGATGTAATTTTCTGTGTTTAATGAAAGTTTCTTGATTTATAAGGAGAGGAAAAAATTAAGAGTAGAAAAATGAAAATGGGAAATTTACTTACCCTAGTCACTGTAGTGTGGACAAAACGATGACCGGCAGCTGGAGAACGACGATTGCCGCCGGCGATTTGAGAGAAACTGAAGGAGACAGACTAGGTGTCAAGGACCGCAGCTTTACTTAGCCCCTTGACACTATCGTAATCGTAGTTTGCCCAACTTCGTCCACACATTGTAAATATTATTTCAAATTTGAGTTGTAATTTTCTTTTCATTGTAATAGTTATTTCAGTTGTAAAATAGCTCTGATATTAATAAACGTTTAGTATGATTCCTCGTCTTTTAAACGTTCATCCCTGTCACTTAGGTTTTTGTTCAGAATGCTATTATAGGAGTTATTAATCATTCAAAAATCTTTCAAACTCACTAGTGTCCGCCTCCTGCACCAGCAATTATAATTTTCTGCTTTTGTCAATTGTAATGTTCAGTTTTCATCAATCAATGTTCAATTTATTTTCACTGTATTCAAATTTTCTATTATAAGATTTCTACAAAATTGTAATCAAATTTTCTTTCGTCTCGAGGCGACCGAGAAAAAGCGGAAGGTAGTCTAGTGGAGCAGACTATTGCCGCACGGTATCCCTTTCTGTGCCAAGAACAAAGGCACCCCGTGAAAGTTGATATCAGAGTTGCGGCTCATGACCCTCGATAAGAAAGCTATGGATCCAATTACATCCCACATCACTGAAGTGGTAGAACCTCAAAAGAAGGGTACTTCTAAACAGCGCGTGGATACGCTTGATGAGACAACTACTAGGTTGTGCCGTGCCTTGGAAGGTCTCGAGCAAAAAATCGAGATGGCCGAATTCGAGATTCGTGGATTACACATCCAACTGGATGAAAGCCAAAGGGCTTGCGCAGCAATGACTGAAGCTGCTGCAATCATTTCTGATCTGCAGGATGAAATGGAAGCGTTGAGAGCTCAATTGCGGGTACTCCAACATGCAGTGGGCAATGGGCAAGCTCCCGTACCTACGGAGGGGCACGTGATGCAAAAAAAGTCCAAAACTTCTTGTTTGATATGGAACAATACTTTCTTGCAGCTTCGATCGAGGATGAAACTAGAAAGGTAACCACAGCTACTATGTATCTGGGTGGAGATGCAACACTATGGTGGCGAATCAAATATGCTGATATTCAGGCCCACAGGGCTCGAATAGATTCTTGGGATCTCCTCAAGGAAGCGATCAAATCGCTGTTTTTCTCAGAAAATGTTGAGTATCGGGTTTGACGAACACTTCAAGACCTGAAACACACGAGCTCTATCTGGGAGTATGTGAAATCCTTTTCAGGACATATGCTGAATATTCGAGATATGTCGAAAAAGGATAAACTCTTCACCTTTATGGAAGGGTTGAAACCGTGGACACGCACGAAACTTCAAAGACAGAAAGTTACTGATTTGAGCACTGCCATGGGAGCCGCTGAATGTTTGAGTGACTACCAAACAGAATCTAGAAAAGATCGACCTTCAGGGAGTAATCAAGCAATTGGAGGTGGTAACATATCTTACAGACCCAGTTCGAACTTAAATGGGGGAGAACGTTACTCTCAGAATAGAGAAGGAGCCTATCAAAGTACTCGAGGCTTTCAGGGAAACTATCATAATAGCCGTCAAGGAAATTTTAATGGCAGCAACAGTAACAACTGGAACAAAGGAAAAGCAACGGAGGGCCGAACTGATACCACTCCCAAATTGAAGTGCTTTTTACGTGAAGGACCTCATCGGGTGTCGGAGTGTCCTCAGAAGCGGATGGTGAATGCATATTGTCAGTTAGCAAGTGGCCGGTGGAGTTCAAAGCAAGAGGCCTCACAGGCTAATTGTCATAGTGAGACCGACTCCGAAGAGGATGAAGACGTAGTTGGGGCATTTTCACATCGGTGCAACACACTGTCGCATCGGGTTGCTGAAAAGGATGATGTCCTATTGAAAGAGGCAAAGATGGAAGAAGCGAAGGCTCGAATTTGTAGGGCCAAAAGCTTAATGTACATTGATGTAAAAATCAATGGGAAGCCAATCAGGGCTATGGTGGATACTGGTGCTACCCACAACTTCCTTGCATGTACCGAAGTAGAGCGGCTCGGACTTGTTTTAGAAAAGGGTAGTGGAAAAGTCAAAGCAATCAACTCCACTGCTTAACCAATAGCTGGAGTAGAGAAATCGGTATTAATCAAAGCAGGTTCTTTTGAGGGAAGGACAAATTTATCTGCAATTTAGATGGATGATTTTAAGCTAATTCTAGGATTGAAATTTCTTCGGGATACTAAGACGGTATTGTTGCCATATTCCGATTAATGATGATGGGTAATAAGCCATGTGTCATCCCTACACAGGTTGGGAGGATGAGTGAGAAGAGTATCTCAACCATGCAATTTAGCAAGGGTTTTAAGAGAAATGAACTTTCTTTTTTGTGCACTCTTCGATTAGAGGAGATCGAAGAGGCGAATGGTCCTATTCCAAAACCCGTTAAAAGGCTTATTCAGGAATTTGAGGACATCATACCGGATGAATTACCAAAGAAATTGCCACCAAGGAGGACGATTGATCATGAGATTGAACTTATTCCAGGCGCCAAACCTCTTGCCAGGGTACCATATCGTATGTTTCAGCCTGAGCTTGAAGAGTTTAGAAAGCAATTGGGAGAAATGTTGGAAAGTGGAATCATTGTGTCGGCGAAGTCGCCATACAGAGCTCCTGTATTGTTTCAGAAAAAGGCCGATGGTTCTCTTAGGATGTGCTGTGATTATCGAGCCTTGAATAAGATTACTATAAAGAATAGCTATCCTATTCTACTGGTTGCGGATTGCTTCGATCGACTGAGTCGGGCGAAATATTACACGAAAATTGATCTTAGGTCCGGATATTGGCAAGTTCGGATCAAGGAGGGAGACGAAGCAAAGACTATGGTGGTAACCAAATACGGAGCCTTTGAATTTAAAGTGATGCCTTTTGGTTTGACAAATGCTCCAACGACATTTTGTACTATGATGAATCAGGTACTTCACGAGTTCTTAGATGATTATGTCGTGGTGTACTTAGACGACATAGTAATCTATAGCGAGACATTGGAGGAACATGTCCAGCATTTGAGACAAGTTTTTAATCGGTTACGGGAGAATGAACTCTATGCCAAGCCGTCTGAATACTCATTTGCTCAGACATCTATTAGTTTCTTGGGTCACATCATTGAACAAGGTAAAATTCGCATGGATTCGAAGAAGGTTACAGCCATCAAGGATTGGCAACCACCAAAAATCGTACATGATGTATGTTCATTTCATTTCTTGGGTTATGCAATTACTATCGAAAATTTGTGAAAGGCTACTCAAAAATTGCACTGCCACTTACCTAATTGACAAAGAAGGATAAGGATTGGGATTGGTCAACTCAATGTCAAACTGCTTTTGAAAGGTTGAAGAAGTCCTTGTGGATGAACCCGATTTTAGCCTTACTGGATATGACTAAACCATTTGAAGTTCATACAGATACTTCAGATTTTGCACTTGGTGGAGTCCTCATGCAAGAAGGACATCCGGTAGCATATGAGACCTGGAAGTTAAACCAGACAGAACGTCGTTACTCGGCATATGAAAAGGAATTGTTGGCAGTAGTCCATTGTCTTAGAGATGGCGTCACTATCTGCTTGGGTCTCCATTTATTGTGAAGACAGATAACACTGTAGTTAGTCACTTCATGTCCCAACCAAAACTATCGAGCAAATAGGCTCGTTGGCAGGAATTCCTTTCAGAGTTCAATTTTATGTTAGAGTATCATCCCGGCTCTGGTAATCATGTTGCTGATGCTCTTAGTCGACGGGCCGATTTGACTGCCATCTGCTCCGTAGCTGCTCTTTCAGGGAGCGCCGTCTCCACGAACACTACAGACCAAATTCGGGCACTTATGGAGAAGGACCCGGCTATCTAATATTTGGTCGGCCTCATCAAGTAGGGTAAAACTCGAAAGTTCTGACTCGATGGGAAACTAGTGAAGATAAAGGGAGACCGCCTATATGTTCCTAAGGGCGGAGATCTGAGGAAATCACTAATTACAGAATGTCATGACACAATTTGGGCAGGGGATCCCGGAGAGGAATGCACTTGTGCACTACTGCAACGTGCATACTACTGGCCTCAAATGCAGGACGACATTGCAACATATGTGAAAACCTGTCTTATTTGTCAGCAAGATAAGGCAGATCATCAGAAAAAGGAGGGCTTGCTGGAGCCCCTTTCTGTCCCAATCCGGCAATTCGAAAGTGTATCGATGATTTACATTATTGAGTTGCCAAAAGTTGAGAATTTTGGCACTATCATCGTCGTGGTGGACTATCTATCAAAATATGCAGATTTCATTACAGCACCTAAGTATGTATCCATGGAAGAGACAACTTAACTCTTCTTCAAACATATCGCCAAATATTGGGGACTGCCTAAGGACACCGTTAGTGATCGAGATCCTTGTTTCACCGACATATTTTGGACTGAGTTGTTCAAACTTCTTGTTTCAACTTTGAGCACGAGTTCTAGTTTTCATCCACAATCTGACGGATAGACGGAGCGCTTCAATTCTATGCTAGAAGAATATCTTCCACATTTTATCTCTACTTCGTAGAAAAATTGGGTAAAACTTTTGGATGCGACTTAGATTTGCTTCAATGCCCAAAAGAGCTCTTCCACCAATAAGAGTCCTTTTGAGATTATTACTGGCCAGCAACCGCCACTCCCTCATACAGTGGATATCGAACGAAGTACTAAGTTCCCTCAAGCAAAGAACTTTTCTCAAGAGTGGAAACGAAATATTGAAATTGCTCGGAGTTATCTTGAGAAAGCTCAAAAATGGTATAAGAAGGCTGCAGATCTAAAGCACCGTTTCATTGAATTCACTGTTGGAGATCTGGTAATGGTTAAGCTTCTCGTCAGAAATGTTTACAAACCAACAAGAGAGAAGGACTCAAGATTGACACCAAAATACATTGGACCGTTACCCATCGTGAAGAGGATTGGAAGAGTTGTATACAGAGTTGAACTCCCTTCATGGTATAAAATCCACAGCGTCCTTCATGTTAATGTGTTGAAACCATACTTTGCGGATAAGGAGGACGCATTTAGAAATGAGCCAAAGCAACTTGTGTTTGAACTGAAAAAAGCTGGAAAGAAAGTTTTTGAAACTATTCTTGACCATCGAATCACTCGAGCTTTTAGAATAGACCATCAAGAGTACTTGGTCAAATGGATTGGATGCAGCAGCGAGGAGAATACTTGGGAAAGAGAAAAAGATCTCGGAGCCTTCAAACCATTAATTGAAGCATATCATGCATTGATGGCACCGAGGACGTCGCCAAAACAAATGGGAGATAATGTCAAGGACCGCAGCTTTACGTAGCCCCTTGACCCTTGTAGCCGCAGTTTGCCCAACTTCGACCGCACATTGTAAATATTACTTCAAGTTTGAGTTGTAATTTTCTTTTCATTGTAATAGTTATTTCAGTTGTAAAATAGTTCTGATATTAGTAAACATTTAGTATGATTCCTCATATTTTAAACGTCTATTCCTGTCACTTAGGTTTTTGTTCAGAATGCTATTATAGGGGGTATTAGTCATTCAAAAATCTTTCAAACTCACTGGTGTCCGTCCTCTGCACCAGCAATTATAATTTTCTACTTTCGTCAATTGTAATGTTCATTTTTCATCAATCAATATTCAATTTTCTTTCACTGTATTCAAATTCTCTATTGTAAACTTTCTACAAAATTGTAATCAAATTTTCTTTCGTCCCGACATGATCGAGAAAAGGTGGAAGGTAGTCTAGCGGAGCAGACTACTATCGCACGGTGTCCCTTTCTGTGCCAAGAAGAAAGGCACCCCGTGAAATTAAGGCTTGGGTCGGCTAGACGAGAGAGAGAACTTGTCTTTAGATGGTCTTTTTTTATTTTTATGTGGTGTTTTCCTTTTTTAACTTTATTTTAATGTGGTTGGGTCGAGTCGGTGTGGGTTGGGTCGGGTTTTTCTTGTTAACCCACAACCAGACCCAATTGTGAAACCCATGGACTGAAAATCGCAAAAAAAAAAAGGTGGAGGAAAAAAAAGACCCAACCTGGACGGGTCGGGCGGGTTTTGCCCCACTCCTATATATGACCTGAAATCTATAAATCAGTACTCTGATTGGTTTGGTTTTGGCATCTTCCATTTGGGCATTGAAGGTTGTAGTCAATATAATTTACGTATGTATATATACATCCACCCTTGAAATGGAATTATTTGAATTCTAGTTGTTTGAACTTTGATTTAGATTACTCGGATGAAAATATGAATTGGGTTTTTAAAAAAAAATATTTCTACTGGAGTGTCTACAGTTCAATACCAACTCAATCTTGTTTTCTTGGAGTGCATAGATTGGGAGAGATTTTGCCTAATTAGTATCTGCTGTCATGATTATTTGAGTTTGTGTATCTTCTTGAATTTCTCATAATATAGCTTTTAATTTTGAAGAAACCCAATTTGTGGTGTGAGGTTTGGTGAAACAGACAACAATTTGAGATTTCTTATTGGATTTTCAAAGATAGAAAAGAAGGGGAACTTACAAGACTCAACGAGAAGAGTAGGTGAGTGGTAAGAGAAGGATTAATGGAGATTAAATCCCATTAATCTCTATTAATCCTTCTCTAATCCCCTTTCTCTCTTCTCGCCGTCCATCCTCCCCTTCCCCGTCCACTTCACGCGCTAAGCCTTCTCCCGATCGGAGTTCCGGCAAGAAGAAATCACCTGCGGAAAAGAGCCTTCTCGACGAATCCTCCCTCCAAAACCCGATTCTCGACCCCTTTTTACTGAAGTTAGCCTGAGATACGATTGCGGCAGGCAAGGGCCCGAACAAGGCCCTTGACTACGCGTTGAGGGTAGCGAAGAGTTTTGAGAGGTGCGCGGTTGAGGGAGAATCGAGCTGGGATTTGGCGATGAGTTTGCATGTTGTGGCGGCGATTTACTGCAGTTTGGGGAGGTTTGAGGAGGCGGTGTCTGTTTTGGAACGGGCAATTAAAGTGCCGGAGGTTTCGAGGGGTGCGGATCATGCGCTTGTGGCTTTCTCCGGTTACATGCAGCTCGGTGACACGTATTCAATGCTGGGCATCTGGATCGGTCCATTGATTGTTATAAGGAAGGATTGAAGATGCAGATGGAAGCCTTAGGGGATAATGATCCCAGAGTTGCCGAGACTTGCAGGTAAAACGTACCTTTATCTATTTTTTTGTAAAGTTTTGGAGGTTTTATTTTAATTAGCTTTTTAGAAGTAATTAGGATACGATTGAGTTTTGTTATACTGGAATTAGTGTACAATGTGATACTGTGTCTAATATTGGGAGAAGTTTTCAATTTTCAATGCATATAAATGTAATATAATAGAAATGCTTAGAAGAATAGAGTTTTCTTATCTTTTGATTCTGGTAATTTTTTATATGTCATAGCATTGCAACTAGCATGAACATTTACTTGGAAATGGAACTAGCAAGTCGGGTTTAGCAATGCATATGGAGAGATTCCTGAATTTAATTGGTTTAATATTCAAGAACATTCTAGCCTTTGTGTGGTGCTTTTTGAAATTGATTTGTTTGAGAGAAATGAAATTGACTCGTTCTTTGAGAGAGAGAACGAAATGGACTCCATAATCAGAGAGAAAATGAACCTGCTCAATTGTTGAGAGAAAATGATACCACATCAATTGTGCGGAGTGAAAATTAATTCACTTATTCATGCAGAGTATACTGGGATGCTGACTTTTATGTCCCCTGCCCGTCTTCTTGTTTTGCAGCTTTTGCTTTGTTTCCTCATTTCAAAACAAATGGACAATTTTTTTACTGGCAAATATTTTATAATGTATGAAATAACTGTGAAGTCAATATAGAGCAGATGTTGTAATTGATTGTACACTCCTTAACAAATAAAGCAATTGCATTGCCTTTATTAGTCACATGAATGTGCAAGTTAATATTATTTAATTCTTTATCACTTTTAATATGGATATATCTATAACGATGTTGAGCTGCATAGAAGAGGGGTGATCAAAAGATTGATATTAATAATAATTACTTTCTATTTGATTTTCCATAAAACTTGTAATTTCGACAGAGAATGCTAGGAAAAGGGAGCTGTGAAGCATCTGTGCAGAGTGCACTTTAGAACTCCCATTTCCTGTGTTTTAATAGTCATCTAAGTGTAAAATTGTAATTTGATGCAATCATCTATTCATCTTGTACTTTTGTGTTTTTAAAGAATCTGTTTCAAACATGGGCATAGACTAATACGGTAAGCCACAATTTCTAATTATCCTCAGAAAAGGACATTCAGTTATGTTGAAGCTGACTTTGTAATTTCTCTTTAATCTTTAAAGAAAAAAACTGCCATTAAAAGACTATTACTAACGACAAAATTTTCATTTGCACTCTATTTGAACGGTCAAAATTGAATATTGCAGGTACTTGGCAGAATCCCATGTTCGAGCAATGCAATTTGATGAAACTGAGAATATGTGCAAGAAAACACTTGAAATCCACGGTGTGCATAGCCCACCTGCTTCTCTTGAAGAAGCTGCTGATCGTCAGTTAATGGCTCTCATATGTGAGGCTAAAGGAGATTATGAACAGCTCTGGAACACCTTGTACTTGCCAGCATGGCAATGATTGCCAATGAACAAGAAAACGAGGTTGCAGTTATTGATTTTAGCATCGGCAACATGTACTTAGCTCTTACTCACTTTGATGAGGCAGTTTTTGCCTACCAAAAGGCACTCATTGTCTTCAAATCTTCAAAGGGTGACAACCACCCATCAGTTGCCTTGGTCTTTGTACGGCTTGCTGATCTATATTACAAGAAAGGAAAACTAAGGGAATCCCGATCTTATGGTGAAAATGCTCTGAGAATATATGCTAAACCAGTACCTGGAACTAGTGCAGAAGAGATTGCAAGTGGGATGGCTGAAATTTCAGCCATATATGAAATGTTCAATGAGCCTGAGGAGGCTCTGAAACTACTGCAGAAGTGATATAGCATAGGTTGAGAAATTTAGAACCTGTGAAAGTTGAAGAAACCAGCAGAAGAAGCAAAATACATAAAAGCTAGAGAAGAAGAAGAGACGGGAAGAGAAGAAAAGAGAAGGGGCAGTGGAAAAGAGGGAGAGGCCTGCAACACTCAAAACTTCATTTCATTTCCATCAATCTTTGCCTGTCCATGTAGCAGGCTGTCAATATATAAAGTACAGCACAAAAGAAACACGGCTTGGGCCAGACCAAAACAATATACAAGCCCAAAGCAAAAATACCAGCCCAAAACAATATACAAGCTCAAAATACTACAAGCCCAATATAAAATACTAAGCTAGTCCAATGCTGAGTAGATAAGTTGATGTAGCATAAGTTGAGAAATTTAGAACCTGTGAAAGTTGAAGAAATCAGCAGAAGAAGCAGAATACATAAAAGCTAAAGAAGGAGAGAAGGGGCAGTGGAGAAGGAGGAGAGGCTTGCAACACTCAAACTTCATTTCATTTCCATCAATCTCTGCCTGTCCATGAAACAGGTTGTCTATTTATAAAGTACAACACAAAAGAAACAAGGCTTGGGCCAGCCCAAGACAATATAAAAGCCCAAAGCAAAAATACCAGCCCAAAACAATATACAAGCTCAAAATACTACAAGCCCAATGTAAAATACTAAGCTAGATCAATGTTGAGTAGATGTCCTCATCAACTCTCCCGATATGGGAAAAAACTCGACTCTGTCAAGTGAACAAAACGCAAAGGCCGCAATCAATCAGATACCCAAAGTGTTCCAAATTCAGCCAAGGGGGACGATCTTTCCGACGAGCCAAATATTGAAACTTAATAAATGATGACAATGTTAGTTGCAAATTATCCCCAAGTATATGATTTGACCAAAGTGAACTGGGTAAAGTACGATCTTGCTTACTCCTATAAAACTCCAACAAATTTAGATCACGCTATTGAAGTCTCTCTCCGGGAATTCATGTACAATCAAAATCAAGTTGATTTACCCAACGAACAAGAAAGTACTAAATCTCTCTATCATTGGTCAACACAATTTGTTCATCTAAAATAACATCAATTTGATCATATGTGCTGTGACAGACGGTATTCGAATAGACATAGTAACAGATTCAATGTGGGAGCTCCCATGTGGAGATAGAAAAAAGGATCATCAAAAGGGTCAAAGTAGCCTTTATAAACAATAAAGTCCTTTACAATTAAAATAGAGTGGTAGTCATAATGTGATGAAAGATCATTGACATATGCATTTGGGCCAATATGCTTTAAAATTTCATAAGAACCAACATTACAGGCTCGCAATATAACATAATCCCAAATATTAAATTCAAAATGTCATTTATGCAAATCAACTTGAAGTTTATATGATGCATTATTTGTTTCAAGTTGTTTATTGATCTCAACATGCAAGTCATGCAGATGTGGTACAACTACCTCATTTGACATCAACAAGCTAGCACGTGGGGACGTGAGAATAATGTCTAAGGGTTTCCCAGGCTTATAATCATGACTAACTTCATAGGGACTCAAACTTAGAGATCGATTTACAAAATTGAGATATGCAATTTCAACAGGTGGAAGGATCAAATCCCAAATCCTAAGATTTTCCTTAAAGATAACATGATTATGCAACTCCTCAGCAACTTTGGGTTGATTAAGGATACTACATAGAACACTTGACTGAGAGTTATCAGGAAAAAGGGGTATCATATCTAGATATTCCGGAAGACTCCGGATACCACCTAAGGATGTGTTTTCACTATCATCTAAGTCATCAGAATCTGATATTTGTAATTGGGCCAAAATATATTAAGTGATCAATTGGACCTTTTACACATTACAAGCTATATTTATATAATGTGGTAATTTTAAGTATGTGGGTCGAAAATATACATAAACCCTAATTAGAGTTTAGGTTGTAATGAGATGGCTTGATAATTTTCTATAAAAGGCTAGGTCTCCTGTCCTCTCCATGTTGTTTTTATTAACTTGCCTCATTAACAGCTAATATTTTGTGAGAAGCAAGGATGAAGATTTAGTTATTATTATTCATATTAACGATGACTTCTGCAAGTATGAATCGATTTATCAATTATTATTTTTGTGATTCTTGATTTTTAGCATGATTAAAAATTAAATTCAACATGAAATGGCCAAACAAATGTCAATTTGATTTATTTATTTTCAGGAAACATCATCGCACTCACATTGTTTTTGTCACCCGCCTGAGTTTCATTTCCTATAATAGCTAGATTTTATAAATCTTTTGCATAAAATTGATATAGAATTATTTTTGGAAATATTCAGGCCAGCATTTTACAGGATATTGAAGAAAAAATCAGTGGAGCAGTACTTACCAATGCCATACCTAGCCACCTTTCTGAATTGTGGGCTATGGGTGCTGTATGGACTGCCAATGGTGCACACAAATAGCATCCTAGTGGTGACCATAAATGGTACAGGGTTTGTGATTGAGGTTATATATTTGTGACTATTTCTAATATACTTTGATAGAAAAAAGAGGCGGTGGCCGGTGTTGATATTGGCGGCAGAATGCCTGTTCATGGCAGTTCTGGCCCTTCTTGTCCTAACTTTGGCCCATTTGACGAAACTCCACTCTGCCATTGTTGGGAACATATGCATGGTGGGTAACATTATGATGTATGCCTCACCGTCAGCAGTAATGGTGAGTTTGCTACACCTTTTTTTTTTGGAAAATAGATGACCTTTAGATTATGAGTTAGGAGCAGGAGCAGCCCGCAAGTCACTCTCGCTAATCCTATATTCCTTGATATTATCGTTTCTTTGTCTTGGCACAAAGAGGATTTTGCAAGTGCTGGATTTTGAAACCCAAATAAAATGGAATATTTTCTGTCTAAAAAAAGGGCTTCTAACCGTCTCGAGAGTCCATTTTTCTAATGATTTACGATTTTTTTTTCCTGTTCAAATCCTTTAAATAAATAAAGTAGTTGCTAGGCTTTCTGTGGTAATCCGCATTGCATTAAAATAAAGTAAAAGTTATGCATGTTTAGATAAGTTCTCATTTAAGTTTTTAAATATGACAATCTATTTACTTATAAACAAAATTGATATTTATTGTTTGTGCTGCAGAAACTGGTGATCACCACAAGAAGTGTCGAGTTTATGCCATTTTTTCTTTCTTTTCTCCTTTCTCAATGACGTTAGTTGGACTACCTATGACGTCATTCGTTTTGATCCCTTCATCATCGTAATTACTCTCTTTCGCCTTTAAATATATAAATTCAATTTTTATCAGATTGTGATTTTTGTGATGATCAAGGCACCTAATGGGATGGGTTCGCTGCTTGATTTGGCTCAATTAATTATATATGCCACCTTCTTCAAATCAACCCAAAGAATGATGGCTGAAAAGGAAGCCAAATCCGAGGTAGGCAAGGTGGAAAAAGCATCGGCAAGAAATGCACAGAGATCCAACGCTGATATTCAAAATAGCTCTGTTATAGAAGTTTGATGGAGTAGGTCTTTTACAACCCTTAAATAGGCTTAAGCCCATTAGAATTTTTCAGTCTAATTTAATTTCATTTTTCCTTGCATGTTCTCAAATAAATTAGAAAGAATGCTATAGATAACTTGGCTTAGATTGTTTAAGGAAGTGATTGTGTTTGTTCTTGCTCAAATTCTCGTATGCCTAAAGCAAAATAATGGCGGAGATATTTTTCTCTTTCTCGACAAAATGAAGTGAAAAACTTGCAATTCTAATGAATCAAAAACTTTTTGTTAGTAATTGTTAATGGTAGGATAATTGGTGATTCATATTGAATTCTCAACAGTGATCTGTTAGTGACCACCGACGACAATTATGGATGGTAATGAATCACTAGACAACGCTTCAATCATATTGGTGTTGATCACCATACAGTTTCATCAATTACTATTGATGGCACAATAAGCTTCTTCATTCCTTTCACCAATGTTCGTCAAGTTAGGTTTTTTGTCCTAGAATCAACCCAGCCCAAACGAAAAAAAAATCAATGGATATTCATTCAAAAACATGCGTATACATTTTAGATGTATCTATATTTCCTAGCAAATCTAATTTATAGCAAAAAGTTCGTTAAGAGTGAGACAACCAACACTATTTATCAAGGATAGTGTTTAATAATTTAATAGTGTTGAAATCTATCCACCGATCGAATGATTTGTTATTACCCCTTTAACCTAAATATACTTGTTCAGCATACTTTTGGTGGGATTGCTATCATTGGTGGATCTATTTAAGGAGTTTCAATCCCATTTTACTTGATGTTGATCTTACTTATTCTCTCGTGAGAGGTTTAGTAAATGGGTCACCTAGGTTCTCACTTGACATAACACGTGTAAGAAAAATTATGCCATGCTCAATCAATTTCCTTACAATTTCCTTACATACTTGTGTCTTAGATTCATATGTTTAGGCTTTCCATTATATACTTCATTATATGTTCAAGCAAGAGTAGCTTGACTATCACATAAGATAGGAATGAAAGAAATATTCTTTATATCTAAAGGCATTTCATACAAAAATTCTCTTAGCCATTCATCTTCTTTTCTAGTTTCAGCCAATGCTACAAACTCTAATTTCATTGTCGAATAGTAATGCATGTTTATTTCTTAAACTTCCAAGAAACTACACCTCATCCAATAGTGAATACCCAACCTAAAGTAGACTTATTTTCTCTAGCACTCGATATCCAACTATGGCAGTATTTCCTTACAAAATTTTAGGAAACTTTGTATATTGCAGCCCAAGGTTGGGTTTCTTTAGGTAACCCAAAAACCTACCGATGGCTTTCCAATGTACGGAACTTGGGTTACTAGTAAACCTAATTAGTTTACTTTCAACAAATGCTACATCAAGTCTTGTACATTGTGCCGCGTACATAAGACTTTCAATTGCACTTGCATATTCCATTTGAGTTATTGCTTTTTCATCTTTTTTTATCATCTTGATACTTGGATTGAATGGGGTATTAACTTCATTAATGTTCAAGTGTTTGACCTTAGTTATCACATTTTCAATATAATGTGATTGTCTCAATGTAAAACCCCCACGATTCTTTTTGAATTTGATACCAAGGATGGTATTAACTTGTCCAAGATCTTTTATTTTAAACATAGATGATAGAAATTTATTTGTTTCTTTGATTTCATCTATATTGTTACTGATGATCAACATATAGACATATTAAAGTGATTACACTATCATTTAATTTAGTGTAGAGACATTTATCTACGGAATTATGATCAAAACCATTTGACATTATTTTAGAGTCAAATTTCTTATGCCACTTTTTAGATGCTTGTTTTAATCCATATAAAGATTTTATTAGTTTGTACACTTTATGTTCATTTTTCGGTAGAACAAACACTTCTGGTTATTCCATATAGACCTCATATTCCAGATCTCCATTTAGAAATGCCGTCTTGACATTCATTTGATGAACACGATCCTTATCAAATTTATCATAGCCATGGGTGTATATGTGTCAAAGTAATCCATTCTTCATTTTGATGATACCCCTTAGCTACTAATCTAGATTTGTAGGTGTTGAGTGTTCCATCGAAATTATATTTCTTTCTAAATACCCACTTGCAACCAATGGCCTTAAAACCTTCAGGTAGACCAACTATTTCCCAAGTATTATTCGAAATAATGGAATTCATTTCATTATTTATTGTCTTTTTCCAGAATATACAATCTCTAGATGACATTGCTTCTTTATAGGTTTGAGGATCACTTTCTACTTGAAGAACAAAATGTATTGTTCTTACAACATCGTTCTTATCTCCTTCTACTAAGTAAAAAGAAATAAGTTGGGAATCAATTTCATATGATCCTAGACCTTTTTCTTTTCAAATTTTCTTACTTCTTTGAGGTTCACTTTTAACATCTCTTTTAGATGTCTCTTCTTGTGGCTCTCTAGAGTTTGGAATATCTTCATTCTTTTGGGATTTCCTTGCTACTAATATATTCTCGAAAAATTCCACGTCTCTTGATTCTATTATAACATCCGATTCAAGGTTTAATAACATATAGGTTTTGATATTCAGAACATATCCTACAAAGTCACATTTGATACCTCTGGGACCTAACTTGGTTCTCTTGGGATCTGTATTTTTACAATAAGCAAGACAACCCCCATACTTTGAAATAGTTAATATTCAGTTTCCTACCTTTCCATATCTCATATGAGAAGATTTTATTCTTTTTCATAGGAATCCTATTTACTATATGACAAACACTAAGTAAGGCTTCAGCCCATAGATTGAAAGGTAATTCAAAATTTAATAATATATCATCTTTAAAAATATTATATTCTTACTTTTTGCTAGACCATTTTGTTCTGGTGTTCGTGGTGCTAAAAATATTGATGTATTATTCTATTTTGTTCACAAAATATATTGGATTCATTAGAAAAGTACTCTAGACCTCTATCACTTCTTAGAGTTTTTAGTTTCATTTGTAATTGATTTTCAATTTCAATTTTATACGTTTTAAAGGCACTAAAGGTTTCATCCTTATATTTTAGCAAATATATATAAGTATACCTAAAATAATTATAGATAAAAGTAATAAAATATCTATTACCACCTCTAGTTAACATGCCATTCAACTTACATATATCGGAATGAACAAGTTCAAGTAAGTTTGTTGATCTTACTACACTATGAAATGACTTTTTGATCATTTTTAACGTAATACATGTTTCACTTTTTTCTAAGTTATGAATTTTACATTGCATTAATCCACATTTAATCATTCTTTTCATAGTACTAACTCCTATGTGTGTTAGTCTTCCATACCATAAATTAAATGAATCAGTGACCTAAGCAAAAGACTTGTTTTTATTAGATTCATCCTTAAAAGTAAATAATTTGACCATTCTTTCAGTGGAATAGCCATTTCTAACAAAATGTAAATAATGGTTCAATACAAGTTTTCCAAATTCAAAAAGTAGATTTAATTTCAGGTATTTCCAATAGAACTCCACTTGCTAGGTTTCTATTCATTTTTGATACATGAAGGACATTTGTCAAAGTGATCTTCTTTCCCGAAATAAAGATGATTTCCATGTTGCTTTTTCCAATCACTTTTGATCTTCCTTCATTTCCCATTTGAAATTTTTGACCACCTTCAATGTCATAATATGTTTTGAATAGAGATTTGTCATAACAAACATGGATTGTAGCACAGGTGTCATACCACGCACCCAAAATTTTTCCTTGGATTGCACTGATTTCGCTCACTATAGCGATAATCTCATTTATGGAATTTATTTGTCCGTCCTTCTTTTGTTGTTTTCTATGCCTGCAATCACTAGCATAGTGTTTCGATTTTCCACAAACATAGCCAGGTCCCTGGACTTCTTTTTGAACTTCCCTCGATCCTTTTTTGGGACCAAGAGGTTTTCCTTTTGTTTTGAATTTGTTGGAGTTTTCCACATTATCCACGGCATTGGCTTTTAAAGAGCCATCATAAAAACTTTCAGTCTTATCCATTGCCCTTGACTCTTTCTCTATTCGAAGATGTTTTTGAATATCTTCTAAGGAGAAGATTTCAGAATTGCGAAAAACCTTCTTCCTATACCCTTTCCAAGATCCCGAGAGTTTGGCAATGATTGCTCCCACTTGAAAGGTTTTGGGAGGTTCGATCTTCACTGCTTTCAATTTGTTTACAATTATTTGCAATTCATGTACTTGAGGCAACAAAGGAATGTTATCAATCATTTTGAAATCAAAATATTTGGAAATTAAAAACTTCTTGGTACTTTCCTCCTCGGCCTTATACTTAATTTCAAGTGCGTGCTAGATCTCCCTTAATGATGTGGTGTAGGTGTAGAGATCATATAGTCGATCTGATAGTGCATTTAGAATGTGGCTGCGACATATTAATTTGTCCTCTTCCTGTTTCTTTCTTTTGGCACGAACTTCATCAGTGTCTTTGTCAGTTGCGTCGAGAATTGACTCAGTTTTGGATCATGCACATACAAGATCTTTAATGCCGTTAGAAGGAATTTTAGTTTGTCCTGCTATCTTGTGAAGTTGGCACCATCAAATTTATCCAAACACACTAGGTTTCAATTCATCATTTTGATAGTAGCCAGCTTAGATTCCTTCTCTATCGCAGTAAAAGAGACTATCGTTTGATATTGTTAGTAAAGAATGAATATAGCAATGGAGAATAAAGAGGGAGAAGAAGATGAACATGAGATCCGGCAAAGACTTGAACACAGAGAATGTATTGTTGTCCTCAAACGATATTTGCCTCCTCTACAATGCTTTTAAGGATTTTTCGACAAATTGTTCGTAGGATTAAACAAGCATTAATGAAAAAACACCAAAAGCAAAAGTATTTTTCAAATAAACAAATGAAAAAAAAGAGTTTGATTATGTAGAGAGGCAAAAATTCTACAGAATTATGGATGAACAGGAATGATTTTCTCATGTAATTTTATTGTTCTTGCCTTGAACTTTGATCACCTATATATAGGCCTTGATTAATTCACACGAAGTGGTGCCAAAATTGGGATGAAAGGCCACCAAATTTAAACCAAAACGGTCATGCGGCCGTATAGGCTATAACTATGAGGTCACATATTTATAACAGTTGCGGGCATCAAACTCTCTGCATGGTCTTATACAACCGCATAGAACATTGGCCTATGCTTGTCAGAATTTTCCCTTTTTTCTTTTCTCCAATTCATTTCATCCATTCACCAATCCAACAGTTTTCATCCACAACTCCATCCGTATAAAAAACATAACATCTTCCTAGCATGTTTTGTATACTAAAATCCAGAATTAACGAGATGAAATTAAAATCTTTCAGTGCAGATAGTCGATTGCGTGAGAGTAGCTCTGAACAAGAGTTCATCTAGCAGTAACCTACAAAAATAATACAACAAAAAGGGGTTTTTCGTTTTGCTTTCAAGTTTCAAGAGTACAAACCCTTTTTCAAGTTCTTTGCTTCTCTGTCCTCGAGAATATAATATTTCAGCTAATTAATTATCATTGTATATGTTGTAGCTTTGCCCGAGACTTCACGGGGTCACTTCTCATTTTAGACCTGCTCCAACCGTTTCCCCAAGGGAACTTATGAAAGGTTTCCTTCTCATTGGAAATCAGAAACCCCATTCTTTTCTTAATCAGAGAAACGTCTCAGAATCCACGGGGCGGCTTCCCCAGGATAGAGGTGTTGTAAAGATGTGCCTCATGCTACGCTCCAAGAGAAAAAGCATTCACCTCAAGGATGCTCACTTTGCCTGAACAGCTCGAGGCATTTTTGATTTGCCTTGCCCTAAGCGCGTCTCAAAAACGCTATTCAAAACATTGCATATTAGATTCATAAAATAGACTCGAGGATCGTAGATCCACAGACTCATCATGAGAGAAAAATAAGATATATTTTTACCAGGGCTAAATTTAACAATTACAACAGAAAATTTTGTGAAAACTCAGCTGTCAAATAAACAAATTTACACTTGCACTTGAATCATCCTAACAATGCAAGAATATTCTACAACACTTGAATCGTCCTAACGAAGTAAGAATGTTCTATAGTTTACCAGGTACACGTAGTCCTATCCTCATCCGCCGGAGCTCTCACATGAGCTCCCCAGATTGGCCGTAATATCATGCACACAGAGTCTGATTATATTTCCACCAGTTGATCTCGAAATATCAATGCATTCCTGCAAGTCTGCATCACAAGCTATTAGAACCCACTCATGATAGTCGTCTAGATACTTAATATCAAAAGTGCCCAGCTCTAACTTCAGCCTCTTTGCTACTTCTTCCTTTAACTTTATAATACTCTGGTCCAGACAAAGTCGAAACCTGATTATATCATCTCTATATGTGGCTTTTATGGTGATTGTTTTCACATCCGACCTGATCGAAGTTTGCGGCATTTCAGGACATAGTGGTCTTGTCCAACTGTTTTCTGGGGCATGTTCATCAAACAGAGCTTCACTAGGAGAGCACAAAGTTTTCAGATCATGCGAGCTCCCTGAGTCCTCAATTAGCATCCCTCCAAAGGGCTTTTGGGGAACCATAACAAAAGCATCGGGGATTGGAAACGCAGCTGATAAATTAATTTCTCTGATTTGCTGACATGGAAATTCTGGTGATCCCTCTACATTTATGCACCTTTCATCAATAGGTGAAACACTATTACCCAGGCAAGGGCTACATTGACATGAACCTTTGGAAGTAGGGGTACCTGTTCTCTCTTCTCTTATGCCACTTTTGGATGGGTTTAAGCCTTCACCTGAGAGAAGCCCAGTTCCTTGAGGAATGAGATCCTCAGTTCCTAAAAATCTGCCTCTTGGAATGCAATTGGAGGTCTCGGCCTGTTCATCACCTGCAGGTGACTTGCAAATGGGAACTTCATTCTTATCTTGCTGAAATTCAGATGGCCCACAGCCAGGTGAAGTTTGTAGATTTGATTTATCGGCACTTGGTGGCCAAGAAATTGAACCAACAGCAACAGGAACTGAATTCGTAGCCAAAGCAGTCAAATTAAATCCTCCTTCAGCACCTTGCACGGATTGAATTACATGCTTTAGCTTCGAAATAGAACGATTAACTTTGTTTATCTTACGAGAGGGCCATCGGGATATCCCATGCTGCCTACAGATGCGCTTCATTGTAGTAGGACAAACTGTAAAAGCAAAAAACCTTGATGAGAAGTACTTCATCGAATTACTATTCCTACAATCAAAAGGGACTCAAACAAAGCTAAAAAGGAAATAAAGGCGGTAATTCGCAAAGCAACAGGTATGACAGCATAAGCTTACCACCAAGACTCTTTGCAGCATCCTTAAGACTACCAGAAAAATATTGCTGCAGAACTTCTAAACTAATTGTTTTCTCTGCCTTGCCCCGTCTTTTCTCTGGTTTCTTGCCCATGTCTTTATTGTCCGCAACAGATGCAGCATTTTGAACTTCAGCAGTGCTACAAACACTTCCTTTACCACTGTTAGCAGCAAATCCTGGGATTAATGGCTGCTGTTCCAGCAAATCAGGTTCAACTTTCTCTCCATTTGGTAAGCAATCAAGCCAGGGAGGAGACATTGAAGCTAGCTCTGGCCTTGAGGTAAGTTTTTCACTCGTGGATGCCTTGATAAACTCAGTAGATTGCCGCTCATGTTCTAGGTCTTTTCCTGAAGCAACCCTCAGGCTCCCAAAATGCCGTTTCATTGTCTCAAAAATTGATTCCAAAATGATTTGCTGGTCTCTGTAAACTATGATGTTTGGGGGCAGAAAAAATTCTAGAACATAGTCATCATTTTCCGTATGTGTGCTCCTTAGACAAATAGCAAAGCTGCTTTTCAACCCAAACATCCGTGCATAATGTACCAAGGGGTACTCTGTTTTGCAAAATTCTGTTATATCTGGGCAGAAACATGAGTTATGTGATGCAAATGCCCTCCCAGTAACACCCTGCCCCTTCTGCAAGTGATGCTCAGCACAAGCATCACGAAAACCCCACATGTGAGCATCCACTACATAAAATGCTACATCTGTTGTAGACATACAAACCTGTCCCATGCAGCTTCCATCAAAGCTACTGCAAGTTTTCTTAAAACCCCCACCATCTGCTAGGACGCTGCGATGCCTACATGGAACCCATGTTTGAGCCAGAGGTAATGTGTGAGTTTCACATACCACAGTCAGTATTTCCAAGATTTCCGCCAGTGCATTCTGTCGACCTTCATTGCATATCTAATTTACAGGATAGCACGTACGCAGGTTTCATCAGAGAAAAGAAAAAATAAATCATAATTGATAGGATCTTCACTAAGTAGTTGCAACTTACCTGTGTGCTTTGGTGATCCAAGATCTCTGAACTTTTCAGATTTACAGCCTGCAGAGAAACTGAATTTATGTAACTAATAAATCCTCAAACAGTTGGAATCAATGACCACAGAAGCATAAGAAACCACATGAACACAGAGTTGCTATACTACTCCAAGTTCGAGAAATAAAGAGGAATTCATGCTCAGCTGAAAGCTATTTTGGAGGTCAAAAACAAGAAAATAATCCTTTGCACATCTATAGATGAAACTCCATGAGGAAGTAAATCTTTAAAAGTACACAACTCTCAAGCAAGCATGATATCATGGTGATTAGCAATCCTAAAACAACAGTAAAGTAGTGAGTTATAAATTACATTGAGAAAAAATGTGGTACCATTCTTGAAAGTTCTAACTGTAAGTAAGAAGAAATTTCAAAGAATATTTTATGGCTAACAGGCTAATTATGCATTGAAGGATGGCCACAGTGACTAATTCGAAATCAATGTTGGGGCCTGGAGACATTCATGACAACCATTTCTAGCATTGATGCATAAGCAATAAGAAGATTACATCTTGGTGCACTCAACAGCTATGTATCAACTATGTAGGCGTGAATCAAATCAATTATATTAGCGAAGAGAAGAATCTACAAATAAGTAGACAAGCAGACAATTTCTACGAACATTTGTAGATTCGAATTGCGCAGCTATGATGAATATCAAATGAAGTTAAAATAATAAATGTATTAGGAGAGGGAAATAACCAACCTCAAGTGCTTTGCATACTTTATCAACTTCAGGAGCATAGTTAATCTTTTGGGAAGTCATTATAAGCTCAACTACACCAATGCAAGACTGACCAGAAGGCTCAAATACAGGCAACGCCAAGGTTCCCCGGACATTGTAATGCAGAGCATGGTTTAATCGCGAAAACTCTTTGCTAGAATAATACTGGACATTGGGAGTCCATTCTGGCATCTTTTGCCGAAAAACTCGACCCGGAAGTCCAAGGACATCAGTATCTCCATCCACAGAAAACATATACATCAAAGAAACCAGCCTATACTGATGAAGCCCATTACTATTTGGGTCCAGAACAAAGGGTTGCTCTGAAGTCGTCAGAACATACCTACCACCAGCCTTTACGGGTGCCCAAACCTGGGCTAAGACGTGCTGTTCAGTCAAATCTTTGAAGTACCGAAGAGCCTGTGTCATCCTCTCCTTGATTATACATGTTCCATCCGGTTTATCGATTGGCAGAAGTCCTTCTAATGGAGATGGAAGTTTCCCTTTTTCATCGTTTCCCAGTAAACTTTGAGTCGTCGCATCAGGATTACCTGCATCAGTCCAAATAACCAACATGCAAGTAAATGTCAATTCACCGGATTTAATAATGAAATAACATATCGTCAATGACTCTATAAATAGCAAGTGCTACTTCAGGAAAACTAGACTCTGTTTCATATACACTTTTATCAGTGGAGAACAATAAGCCAAAAAACAATGAGGCGACAGCACACAGAGAAACATTTTATTTCCAATTTTTGTCTTTCTAATTCTAAATTAGCATTTGCTGAAATTAAAACAGAACTTCCCCGTTTAACGTAACTTTCCAACAGTTTGTTTACTAATACAAGGGAAAGAATTGATCAGCAGTTTGGAGTATAGAGTTACATTTTAAATTCCAAGTTTCAGAAATGACAAGTTTTTTCTTCATTGCTATTTTTTTCAATCATTGATAAAGCTGAGACTGAACGAATACAATTATGATGACGCTAACGCTCCCTCTAAAATTTTCACAAAGCTTGAATTTTTCGTCAGACAGGAGAGAGTTGACTACAGAAAGTGAAATGAATAAACTCAATATATTAATTACATACAACGTTCTAAGCAAGATGAAGTCATAAAGGAAAGACTTCTGGAGCAGTCCGATAGCCGAAAACTACCAGCTGGAGCTCCGGGCGACTTCTCGTCGGAAAAGGACCAGAGAGGCGTGCAAGGCTGCTCTGGGTTTGAGAACAGAAACGGGGACGAGGAATTCCCCGCCGCAAAGATCTGATCCGACGGCCAGAAAGAATCGAGGTCGAGATCCAAATCCATGGTCGGCTCCGCCGTAGTGCGTAATAATTTCTTTAACGGTGAGTTTCTTCTCCTGATTGAGAGAAAATTCCAGGAGGAAAACTTTCATCTTTCATTTTGTGCTGGTTATGTGGAGGGGAGAGAATGAGAGGTCAAGGAAGAGGATCGAAATTGATAATTGTAAAATGGGGACCGAGGAGATTCCCAAATTCCATTAGCTACGATCTTATTGCTGCTGCTATTTGCAACTTGTTCTTGATATGGATAAAAATTTGTTCTTTTTTATCTTCTCCCCCATCCAATCCAACATATGCTTTTGGGATCGATTGGTTACAAAATTGCTCGAGTTAATTATTTCAATGGTTACTAAATTTAGATTCATGGCTTTGATTGATCACTGAAGTTTAAAATACTGAATTTTGATCACTAAACTTAGGCTTATGTCTTCAATTGCTCACCGAAATTTAAAATGTCGAGTTTTGGTCAGTAAACTTTGAAAAATACAGTACGTTACTCATTAGCATAGATGCTGAATTTTGAAAAATATCGAGTTTATAGTGAGTAATATACAATATTTTTCAAAGTTTTGTAGCCAAAACTCGACATTTTAAATTTCAGTGAGTAATCGAATACATGGACTTAAGTTTAGTAATCAAAACTTGATATTTTAAATTTCAGTGACCAATCAAAGACATGTGCTTAAGTTCAGTGTCCATTGGAAAAATTACTTCAAATTGCTCACCCTCTTCTATCAACTATAACTCGGTGAATTAATTGTTCCAATGGTCATTGAACTTAAGTTCATGTCTTCGATTACTCACCGAAATTTAAAATATCCAGTTTTGGCCACTCAACTTTGAAAAATGTCTTACATTATTCACTAGCATAAATATTGAATTTTGAAAAATATCGAGTTTATAGTGAGTAATGTACAACATTTTTCAAAGTTCAGTGGTCAAAACTCAACATTTTAATATTCAATGAGCAATCGAAGATATTAATATGAATTCAGTAATTAAAACTTGACATTTTAAGTTTCAGTGATCAATCAAAGACATGAACTAAGTTCAATGACCGTTGAAACAATTAACTCTCACTCGTTAACTTTCAACGTAATCACTGATATCACGAAAAGTAGTTTCACCCAATTGTATTATTTTTTGTGTAATCTCTGTTATTTTACAAATTATAAAGTAATTTTAATTTATATTGATGTAGTACAGAGAATTATAATTTATATAAGACAGAATCCATGAAAATTAATTCTTTTTTGGATATGGTAGGTCCATTCTGATGGTGATTGAATTAACCTATGATCCATCCTCCTATAAGAAAAATTGAATAAAATTTGAACAGTCGATTATTAACATCCTAGCTACATTTTGGTTTGAATATTTTTGAGGGTTGTTGAACATTGTCAATTACTCTTTGTTCTCCGTTAATTTAAATACTCTATAGCTATTCTATGGGAAACGGGGTTATAATTAATAAAATGAAGAAGTGCTAAGAATGAATCACAAAAAAGAGACAATTATAAAATCTGTACACAAAAGAATCTTTGTGTCAAACTGTTGACATGAAAAACAATAGTTCGAGGCACTTTGTAAGCATCGTCATTGAATATGTGTATATGATGTGTGTAAGTACTAAGAGGGTGTTCACGTGACAAGTTTATGTGATTGATCGCTTAACACGATTTAGCAAACTCCTGGATGAAAGAGAAGAAGAAATGGTACTTATTGACTCGGCTTTCTCCACTTGATGTTCAGTGGATCAGTTTGTCTGCCCTCCTCAATGCTGGCTTTCAATGGCAAATGGATCAAATGATGACGGACGGAATACAAGTCGATCTAGCGATTTCTCAAATCTGGAACTAAGCTTATCCCTTTCTTTTTTCCACCACACTGCTGTCGTCACTTGTAATTAAGCATAAAAATATATGCTTCAAAACGACAAGTTTTGAATTTCAACTCAACAAGCCTACTCATCAGCTAAGCATTCCGAGCTTGTAAGCATCAGTAACTACACGTTCTCTAAAAAATTACTTTCTATAAAACATAATCTAAAAAATCTACATCGAAGTCCGAAAAGAAATTCAGCCAACATTCTATTTTTAAATCTCAACAATTCTCATCCTAATAAGAATTTTGAAATCTTCCATGCAGAAGAACAATTTAAGCATCAAGAAATTCGATACCTCCTCTTTATATTTAACTGAGTCTTGGTCAAAAAATTTGATGTAGGAAATATTTGGAAAAAGTACTAATAGAGGGAAAACATCCGAAACCGAGAATTGACCCATAAAACTTTTCCAAAAAGAGGATGACGAGACGAGTAATACTCAATGCTATGTTGTGACATACGATGGATTTCGACCATTCGAGTTCGTTTAGGACTTGAAAATTAATTTTTAAAGTTTTGGCATTATTTTTGTTATTTAGTTTATTTAGGATTTTTATTTTTTTTATTTTTTTGCATTCTTAGTTTGTTTATACTTTGTTTTTATTAATTTTAATTGTTTTAAACTACATTTTCATGTAAACCCTTATAAATAAAGGGTTATTTCATTATTTTCATTATCATTCATTAATAAAAATCGTGAATTTATTTCCTTTATAATTTAGTGGATTTCAAATTTCGTGTTCTTAAGGTTTTCGCTTGAATTCCTTGTTTTGCGCTCGTCAAAAATAAAAACTTCAGCAGCATTTGTCAACCATCATTTACTGAAAGACTCTTATAAGCCTCTTCACTGCATCCAGCAATCCCATCCCTACAATGACAAACAGATTATCAAGCACCATAAAAAATATAACCAAACATCAACATACATTTGTACCACGAGCAATATCTCCAATACAATGGTATAAGTGAACTTTATGCACAAAACTATTGAGATTATTCATTGCCATATATGACCTTAAAAGGAACAACTATGGAACCAATGTCCATAATTCGATTGGTGAAAAGACTATTTAAATTTTAGATCAATTGATTCAACATGGTACTAGAACAGCAAGGGGATTGGGTAGCCCCCCATTTAATGAAATTGTGCACTACCGGAGTTTGATGCTCAAAAAAATGAAACCTACCTATACATGAGGGGTCGTGTTGTAAAGAGAATTCAGATGATATGCATGTGGCCTTATCTAAAGCTTAAGTTTTAAGAAGAAGTGGTTCAAAGAAGATATTAAGTAATGATGTTACACATGAAATATAAAAAGTTATGAAGCCTGTCCACTTCATTCTGAAGCCCCAAAAAAAAAAAAAAAAAAAAAAAAAAAAAAAAACACGA
>NC_036247.1:700132-738999 GCF_002742605.1 Olea europaea var. sylvestris
CATTGGATAATGATTGATATTATTGATTTTACACCAAATTGGTGTAATTTACTAATGAACTCATATATTGTTATTTTCATATTACGCGCATGGGTAGGATTAAACATTTATAATTGGGGCCCATTGTTTTCCTTATTTATTCAAATAAAAGGAAGATTATGGTATAAATTACTCGCTGAATAAATATATTCACATTATTATTATTTTTTATTTTCTTGTAGATGATCCCTATTGAATATATTGATTTTACCTCGGGTGAATGGATGATTTCTGAGGATGACCAGTATTGTATGTATGTTAAAGAAGTCCATACATGGATGACGTATCCAGAATTTTCGGGTTTCCATCACTTTGTGGGATCCCATTATTATATAGACTACTTCGAGGCCATTACTATGACGTACTTATTTTCAAATGATTTTCCTAGAAAATAAATATGTTCCGGTGGTCTTTGCTATGTAGTATAAATATTAGTAGAAATCAGTTGGTTATGGTAGCAAGATGGTGCGTAGTGCGACTTTTGCATAGTGCAACTTTTGTGTAGTGAAACTTTTGTAATGCAACTTTTGTATATCTACTAGTCTCTATTATACTTTTTGCAATATAACCAAGTATATTAGAAAATTTTCAATTATGTTATATTTGTTGTTGCTTGCCTACTCCATACTCTACAAATTGCCAAAAGTTTTCTCTCTTCATAAAGTGTACAAAATTTTGAAATTTTTGTACATAGAGTTAAATGACTAAATTGGGATTGTGATAGTACATGTTAAATCAAATATTTTGGTAGGTTCCTAGAAACAAAATCAAAAGAGTGGATGAATTCATGTAATTTCATGTCAATTATCTAATTTACCCATTGATTAAGTCAAAAACCGTAGCTAAATTACATAATTGTTATCTTTGATATAAAGGGTAATATCAAACAATTACGTGAAATTAACACTACTATATTATTTACTAGCCTATTTGATTTGATTGGAAAATCATTGTTTACCATTTTAGTGTGCCCTAATGGTTCAAAATGATAGTGCAAAAGAATATTTCAAGGTTGTGGAAGATAGCTTTTGTTCAGCAGATAAGTCCCTTGGAGAGAGATTAATGGCTAAACTTACCACCATGAAATTTGATAATAGCCGCAGGATGCACAAACATGTCCTTGAAATGACTAATCTGGCTGATAGACTCAAAACTCTGGGACTGAATGTAGATTAAAGTTTCATTGTTCAATTTATTTTCAATTCCATGCCTGCTCATTATGGGCCATTTCAGATTCACTATGACACTATTAAGGAAAAGTGGAATGTGAATGAATTAGCAAGTATGCTTGTTCAGGAAGAGGCAAGGCTTAAGCAACATGGTCAGCATTTAGTAAATGTTATGAGTTATAGAGCTAAAAGTAAAAGAAAGAAACCAAAGAAGAGCCTCAAAAAAGATCTATTAAAGATTGTTGGAACCTCTAATGACAAGAAGGAAGAGAATGGACCAAAATGCTATTTCTGTCATGGCTCTGGGCATTTAAAGAAAGATTGACTAAAATGTAGAGCTTGGTTCAAAAAGAAAGGTGAGCTTCTAACTTATGTATGTTTCTAATCAATTATGACTTAAGTTCCTTTTAATACATGGTTGATTGACTCTGGTTCTATTATTCATATTTCGAATTCGATGCAGGGATACCTTTCAATCCAGTCGTTGGCGTTGGAACTTATCGTTTATTTTTAAAATCAAGCAATTATTTGGACCTATTTGATACTCTTAATATACCTTTTCTTTCTAGAAATTTAGTTTCCTTGTCAAGACTTGATTTTGATGGATATTCATTTAATTTTAATAATTGTAGTTTTCCTTCGTTTAGAAATGGCATATTTGTTGGTTATGGTGTTTTATATGAAGGGTTATATAGATTTAGTGTTAACAAAACTTTTGCACAAACCTTCCTAACCCTGTATCGTAATGTTGGAATTAAACGTAGACGTGCTGATGAAAATTCTTCCATCTTGTAGCATAAATGACTGGGGCATATATTCATAGAAAGGATGGAGAGACTGGTAAAAGATGAGATTCTTTTGGATCTTGATTTTTATTGATTTTGATGTGTGTGTGGATTGCATTAAAGGAAAACAAACCAAACATACAAAGAAATGAGCTACAAGAAGTGAAGAACTTTTGAACATTGTCCTTGCTGATATTTGTGTACCTTTAGACTCACCATCACTTGGTGGTGAAAGTATTCTATTACTTTTATTGATGAATTTTCACGTTGCAATTATGTCTATTTATTGAATGACATAAAGCTAGACTTGTTGCAAAATGTTTCACTCAAAAAGGATATGTTGATTACAAAGAGACGTTCTCTCCTGTATTGAAAAAGGCTCTTTTAGAATCACAATGGCTCTGGTAGCTCATTTGATTTGGAGTTACATTTGATGAATGTGAAAACTGCCTTTTTAAATGGGAATTTAGATCAAGAGGTCTATATAGATCAACCTAAAATTATCTTGATTAGAGGAAAAGAGCATATGGTATGCAAATTAAAGAAGTCGATATATGGAGTTAAACAAGCTTCTAGACAATAGTATGTTTAGTTTAATGATACCATCACATCCTTTGGATTTAAGGAAAAAACTTCAGTGGGAGTAAGCTTCTTTTCCTGATTCTATATATTGACGATATATTGCTTGCTAGTAGTGATCTTGCTTTACTGCTTGAAATCAAGAAATTTCTTTTCTATGAACTTTGAAATGAAAGATATGGGTGAGGCAACATACATGATAGGAATTGAGATATTCTGTGATAGATGATGTGGTGTATTAGGATTGTCTCAGAAAGGATATATTGATAAAGTTCTTGAAAGATTTAATTTAGCTAATTGTGCTTCCACTCCTGCTCTTATTTGAAAAGGCAACAAATGAAGTGAAAATGATTGTCCACAAAATGCTTTGGAAGAGAAAAGTATGGAAAATGTTCCTTACGCATCTGTCGTTGGAAGTTTGATGTATGCATAGACTTGTATGAGACTACACATTAGCTTTGTAGTTGGTATGCTAGGGAGATACCAAAAGTAATCTCAGAGTTGAGCATTGGAAAGGTGTGAAGGAGGTGTTGAAGCATTTGAAGGGAACAAGCTATACATGCTAATATATCGAAGATTTGATCAATTGGGGGTGATTGGTTACTTCGACTCAAATTTTGTTGGTTGCATCGACAGTCAAAATAACGTCTAGTTACTTGTTTCTATTAGCTGGAGGAGCAATATCATGGAGGGACGCTAAACAGACTGTCATAGCAACATCTAATGTGGAAGCTGAATTTGTGAGATGCTTTAAGGCCACATTTCATGCATTATGGCTGCGAAATTTTATCTCGGGATTTGAAATTGTCAACAGTATTGCTAGGCTGCTGAGAGTGTATTGTGATAATTTTGCAGCAGTCAATTTTTTCGAGAACGACAAATATACTAATGGCGCTAAGCACGTAAATCTTAAATATTTAGCCGTTAAAGAGGAAGTTCAAAAACCAAAAGTGCCTGTAGAACACATTAAGACTGAGCTGATGACGTAGATCCCTTAAGTAAATGATTACCACTAAATACATTTATAGAACATGTTGATCGTATGGGTTTTGGTTTTAATCCATGAGTTTTATTCAGGGATCTCAATCTTTATAGTTTGTTCTAAGACATTAATAGAGATTTTATTTACCGTGTTTATGATTTTTTTTTGTTTTTTCATATATTACGTAATTATGGATATGAATTAGTGATAACAGGAATCGTCTTTATGACGAAGACATTATAGTTACTTCCCATTGTGGATTGTGATTAAGTTATTTACTAACATTGTGCCCTGCTTAACGATCATTATTTGGTTAAATTAGAGTTTTAAATAGTGATTTTTTTTGGGAAATGTGATTAAAAAGTATGAAAATTTTTAAATTTACGGGTAAAGTATTTTATAATGTTAATGCATGATTAAAAATGAATATGTTGAAAAAAAAATTAAATAATAATTGTCAAACGTGTGTGAAGTTGAGGAAATTACACAAGACCCTAGTATTAAAATCCTGAATTCTAAAATCAGAGGGAACTTTTACTTTTAAAAAATTAGATTTTTTATTTGAATTAATATTTTTTAAAATAATTTTTTTACTAAATGTATACACTCCAATACACACAAATCCTAATTAATTCACACACACACACACACACACACTCTCTCTCTCTCTCTCTCTCTCTCTATATATATATATATATATATATTTTTTTTTTTTTTCTCCCACAACAACCCAATCACTTCCTTCCATTCTCTTTCTACAGAGCCCGTCATCGCCCGCCATCTTGAGAATAGTCGACAAATCACCTACCATCTATCCATTTCAGGAGCGATTCCTCAACGACTAGCACACGCTGAAGCAATTTTTGCAAAGCAGATTTATGATCGATGTGGACAAAGTGGTGTTTTGTATGATGGTAGTGGTGGTATTTGTAGGGTGGCAGTGTATTGGTAGTGGCTGGAGGTGTCGAATTTGGTAGTTATGAAACTGGCTATGAGTTGTGGCAATGGTTTTGGTGTTGACCTAATGATTGACTTCTTGTTTTGATTATTACAAACAAATTGCGTTTGATTCTAACAAATTGAATTTAAGTGATTAATAGTGATTATTGTAAATTTATGACACGAAAGATTTAGATCGAGAATCATGCAACCTTGGCGCAAAACGATATACACACAAGATTTATGAATAAGGAAATGGAAAACGAGCTTTCACTCACCAAATTGCATTGGATGAAGAAATTAAAGACATTAGCTATAGATGCATTTGTATACTCAAGTGTAAGGTAAAACTCTTTAATACTTCGCATCGGTTATAGCTCAAACAATTTTTATGCACGGGAATTATCATGACAAACTTTACTTGCATAAAAATCATTTTCAAAAGATAAGTAATTTGATTTTCACAATTAAACCTTTATGAAATTACTTATCTATATGAAGTATATAAGAAAACCGTTCAAATACCTTAAAGGAATTTTTCACGAAAAAGGAAAATTTGATGGGAAAATAAAAGGCCCATCCAGACATCCGGATGGGATCTTTCGGACGTCCGGATGAGATGTCCAACGGTCACATTTTTTAACCGTTTGGCAAACGGCTAGTTAATCGTCTAGATAACAAGCGAACGTAACCGCTTGTCCGGATCTCCTGATTGATGGCTATAAATACCTCTCTTTATACTTCTTTTAAGGCAAGCTTTTTACAACATTAAAGAGAGTTATTTATTGATCTTGTCTACCTTGTTTTTCAATCTTTAAGAGATCAAAATATTTATTTGTTAAAAAACTTTTTGAGTGGGTAACTTTTTGAAAAATCATATATCTCAATAAAAGTTTTTCACACAACACTTGAACTATATTCTTTGTGATTTATTGAAATGTTTGTGCCTAATTCTCTCTTAATATTTAGTTGTGTTCATACCATTTGTTAAGAGAGAAACCTTTCAATTGTAACTTTGATTTTCTTGTGGGTCGAGTTGAGGTCCTGGAATGCTCAACGTGTAAAAGGATCGGCGCTCCTTAGTTACAAGTCACCGGAAGCATTGTAAGGGTTGGATTGCACCATAAGTCAATCAAAGATAGTGAAAAAGGCATTACTCGTGAAGGAGAGCTTGGTAACGAGGGATGTAGATCGAGATTGGATCCAACCTCATTACATCGTTTGCACTCCCTTTCCCTTTCTCTTATTATTTTTGTGTTGTCTTGTTTATTCATAGTTATTTGCTTAAATTTGCGTTTATTTTAGAAAAAGTTTCAAATAACCAATTCACCCCCTTCTTGGTTAGTTATTCTTGGGCTTTCATTTGGTTGTTAAGAGTGTGGTGTTGGCAGCTTCCATGTTTTGATGGTGGTGATAGACAGCGGTGGTTGTGGCAATAGATCTGGTGGCGATGGTAAGATATTGGTAGCCGTAGTCTGTCGAGGTGAATATGTTGATTTTGTTTGGGACAGTGGTGTTGGTATCGGTTAATGGTTGTGGTTTTGGCGGTAATGGTAGCGGTGGTGGTGGCGGTGGTAATGTTGGGGATGGTCACATATTAATTGGTTGATTGTAACCATTAAATTGGTTAGTCTGTGATTAATAAACAATATGTGACCAATAAAAATGATAAATTGTGACCAATAAATAATGTGTGACATAAAAAACTAATAATTTGTGGCTATTTAATAAGTTGTGACCTATAATATTTGTGATCTGTGACTTATAAATAAATTATGACGTATAAATTTTTTTATCTGTGACTAATGAACAAATTGTGACTTACAAAATTTTTGAATTGTAACCGTAAAACAATTTGTGACATTCAAAATACAGATTTTCTCTTTTTTAACTATACATTCTTCAATAAAATAATACTACACGCAATGAAACTGTTAATGCGAAACCCATAAGCGTACGAAATCGTTGACAAGTAATAGAATTGATGAGTTGATAGTATCATTCCACAGGGAATAAATTTCAATCCAAGTTGACCAATTATGTATGAAATTCGAATTATGTAAAACAAACGGGATATATTTTGATTTATTTTTGCTAAATTAATTTAAGAAATTTATAAAAGTTTGGTTCTTATCAAATTATGGATGATTGTATTGGATTCCGAATCCGCCTATTGGTATCTATTTCTATTCTTAATTTATAATCTAGTTACGTATATGCGTTTTTAACAATCGATAAAGCTAATAAATTTAACTTTCTTTTCCAAGACAAATTAGTTTTATTCTAACCATGACCTGAATATATTCCTAACCCGAATTCGAATGGTTAGAAGGCATTAAATTTTAGATTATCTATATGATTGCACAAGTAATAAATATTATTCTTAACATCTATTAATTTTGTTGCTTTCTAAACGTATTGTGAATCTCCCAACACTATAACACATAGCTAAGTATTTAATTGATGGCCGATCAATTAAATAATGAAAGGAGTATGTAAAATTAATCAAGAAACTTAAGAAATACTAAACTAGTCATGAATTAGAAATAAATAACAAATATGGTTTATCTTCATCTAATACAAAAAAGTGAATCTAGCTAATATATTAATATATAAATTACAAGAAAATTAATGAAAAATTTCACCAGGATCATGAAAGAATACAAAAGATGTCGATCTTCAATTCCAAGGTTGAAATCTTTATGTAATGGAGTTTCAATTCTTTGTCAGGGCTTTATCTCCTCTCCAAAAAGTAATGAATTGGTCCTTATTCTTGATGAATTTGATGATACAAATGTGTATGAAGAGGCAAGAGATGGATTTTTCAATGTGTAACTCTTGTTTTCTATTTATAAGAGCCAAAAAATATCAAATTTGAGTCCCGAAAGAATTTGAATCGCGAAAGGAAACTGCCGATTTGTCTGCAGAAAAAAGCCCACGTGTACGTAGGCATAACCACCACATGCATGCCATTGATCCAAATGGCTCTTGGGTCAAGTATTTGGTGTCTTGCGCACGTGCTAGAATTGTCCCGTGCATGTGTTGATTTGCGCGGCGTTGTTCCTAAACAACTTTCGTTATTTTGGTCATGACTTTCTCTTCCGAAATATTGAAATGATTCAAAGTACATTGGAAAGTTACCTCAAAAGACTACAATTCTTCTAGTAGTACAATGATTGCAATTCAAACGTTTGCTATCTGACGAATGGTTTTTAAATTGAGGCTAAAAATTTGGAGCATAACTTCTTCGGTTGGAAATTAATATGTGAAGATACTTCAACTACATTTCACATCTTTGAAATTCAATTACATCCAATTGATCATATGTGATCTTCAATCTTCATTTTATAGTTCGAATCAGCTGTGGAATATTTACACTTTGGTCTTCAAACTTTGAATTTCTTCCATTTTTCCCATTTTTGTTCATATCTTCCAATTATACCCATTTGCATTGAGTTAAGCTTACCAAACATAATTAACACTTAATTAAGTTATAATTCATTCAAATTATTAACAAATGCTACAGTTTACAGGCCTAGATAAGTATGCAAATTACACTTATCAAACACCCCAAAACTTCAATATTTGTTTGTTCTCAAACAAAATTAAATCCTAACTTAACCAAAAATTTTAAAAACACGTGTTAAATAATTTGCTTTTGGTCTTAAGATTGGAATTCTTGTATTAAAACTATGAACTACTTCAAAATCACATCGCTAAGTTTAATTTCTAGCCGTTCTATGCAAAACCAACGCGTGTGTGTGAATTCAAGTCAAGCATCTTAAATTCATAAAGTTATTCAAATCCCGACCCCTCAATGGTCAAATATATCATTTATTCTCTTGTAAGATTCACGCCCTAAACTTATTTTTTTTTTTTAACTATTTTCTCAATGTGTGATCTAAGATTGAATTTATATACTAGTCATCACTTCTCTAGTTTTGTTCGATCTTACTAATCGCAGCTCAACAAATCAATAAATGAAGATTTTTCTTATTTTTGATTGCTTTAACCTTCAAAAGTGAACTAGGCTAATAACCCTTTATTAAAAGTTTAATTTTCCCAAATAAGTGTTTGGGGTTTAATCAAGGCATGTAATAATTTTTTTTATATGAATATTTTTTTTTCTTTTCTAACATCTTATGTGTTGACTTCTCTTCAATAAGCTTTTCTAAATGATCCATGTAACAAATTTTTGGCTGATGACCCCCCAAATCTAATGACTTTAAGCTACCAGACTTTAAATACCCTGCAGGCTTAATCACTTGAATCATAAAGGGTACGAAGAGACGTTTCACAACGAGACACATTTTTTTCCTTTATTATTTTTTTCATTTTTGTGCAACGTCCCTTATACAAAAATCAACCCTTAACTTAAGATTTTTACCTAATATTCATCTTATTGGCCTTAGACAATCCACACAAATTTTAGCACACATGGAATCCATATTTATCTCAATATCTCACTACAACAGTTCAATCACTTCAAATTTATTCTATATTTGGTTTAAGGATGTATAATTTAGTGGTCGTTTGGATTTAGCATATAATGTCCATTATATATTTTTTTAACCTATTCAAATTTTGAATTAGATTATTCTTTCATGATGCAAAACATAAATTATGTGCTTAAAAATATCAAGTTTTACATGAGTAGTATAAATAAATCCTAATGTGCAATTTTTCACAAATTATAGCCATTCACTGGTAAGCAAATTTATTTAACCCATACAAGCACACAAAAGCAAAAAAAGCTAAAAATAAATTATTTTTTTTTGATTTCAATATTTTTTTTGGCATTCGAAGAGGCACACAAACTAATAAAAACTCAATATTTTTCCACTCCCAAACTTATAACAGACATTGTCCCAACATCTAAAAATATAACAAGTAATATATAAAAATTAAAGGCGAAGAAGGGAACTAAATACTCCTCTGATATATATATTTGAAGGTGATGGGTGGACTGGCATAAAAGTTCTAGCTCGCTTATTATGTCTGTTTCCCTGTTCAGTGTGTTCATGTATCATGTTTCTTCAAAATAATTAGAAAATCAATGATAACGTGGAATACTTTATAATAAGTTCAGACACACTATAAAGGGAAACATGGGGATGAAGATATCCTATGCTACTAAAAGCAATAGAATTTACTAATCATATATCTGAAAAGCAAAATAAATGAAAGAGAAGAAAATTGGGGTGCCTCCCTATAAGCGCTTATTTATAGTCATTAGCTTGACTTTGATGTTTTGCATCATAGAATTCTAAAGAAAGCTTTTGATGACTTACTTAGTTTACTTTTTTGACTTTGATCCATTTTTCGTTGATTTTCCTAATCTTGACCTTGCTTTCTTTAATACGATATGACTTGTCAATTCCATCCGATTCAAAATCAACTACATAGATTTCTTTCTTTTCAATCTTATAATTCATTTTAAACTCGTTTCAGAATAAGAAATTTCCTGTACGTATTTTGCTTTCCTCCAATATAGTAAGTTCATTATAATATTTTGCAAGTGCTTCTTCATTCAATAGTGGAGGACCAATGCCCTTAAGGATGATGTCATCGCCTGGATATGTAGATAGATATTCGCCCTCAGGCATGTAACATTCATCAGATTTGTCAATTGCTTGTTTTTGACATCTTAAATATTATTTAAGCCGTAGAAGCTTGGACGTAAAGAGATTAGTGCATATATACAAGCATTGCCCAGTATAATACATATAATTACAAAGCTCACAAATTATATCTTCAACAAGCATATCTTCATCGTCCATGTCGAGATCACTTGTTGCAAAAAATTTTACTCATTAGCCATCATCAAATTCCTACATATATTGTTTAATGGTAGTTGAAAGCATACTATTCACAAGAGAGATTAGGGTGGATATCCAAAATTATCAAAAAAATAAAAAAAAATCGGATCCCATACAAAATAATAAACTCAAATTAAAAACTTTATTCCCCGGCACTGCGTCAAAATCTTGTTCGTGTGAAATTTGCAAATGTACAGAATTGTTGACAAGTAACAAAATTGTTGAGTTGAGAGTATGATCCTACAAGGAATAAATTTCAAATAAAGTTTACCATTTATGTATAAAATTTGAATTATATGAAACAAAAGAGATATTTTGATTTGATTTTTGCTAAATTAATTTAAGAAATTTATAAAAGTTTGATTTTTATCAAATTATAGATAATTATATTGGATTTCGAATCTGTCTATTGGTATATGTTTCAATTCTTAATTCATAATCTAATTCCGTTCATGTGTTTTTGACAATCGATAAAACTAATGTATTTAATTTTCTTTTTTAAAGATCAAATAGTTCTATTCTAACCACAACCCGAATGTATTCCTAACTCGAATTTGAATAGTTAAAACTCATTAAATTTTAGATTATCTATAAAAGTGCATAAGTGATAGATGTTATTCCTAATATATATTGCACATATATTAATTTTGCTGTGTTATAAACTTATTGCGAGTCTTCCAACACTCCAACAAGCGATTAATTATCTAATTGGTGGCCAATTAGTTAAATAATGCAATGAGTATGTAAAATTAATCAAAAAGCACAAGAAATACTAAACTACTAGTCATGAATTAGAAATAAGTAATAAATATGGTTCGTTTTCGTCCAATATAAAAGCGGATATAACCTAGCATATTAATATATAAATTACAAGAAGAATAATAAAAAAATATCTATTTTTTATGATAATATTATGTATGAAGAGGCAAGAGATGAGTTTTTAATGTGTAACCCTTGTTTTTATTTATTTATAATAGCCAGAAAATAGGTCAAAATCAATTCCAATGTTAGTCCCAAAAGAGTTTGAATCGTGAAAGGAAACTACTGATTCGTATATGGAAAAAGCTAGCATAAACAAGTATAACCATCGCTTGCGAGCCATTGATCCAAATGGCTCTTGGGTCAAATTTTTTGTGTCAGTTTGCGTGATGTCGTTCCTAAATAACTTTCAATATTTTGGTAATAACTTTCTTTTTTGAAATTCGATTGAAATAATTCAAAGTACGTTAAAAAGATAACTCAAAGGGTTACAATTCTTCTAGAAGGACAATGTTTCCAATTTGAATATTCTCTATCGGACAAATGGGTCTCAAATTAAGGTTAAAAATTCGGATAACTTCTTAGATTGGAAATTGATTTGTGAAGATACTTCAACTATATTTCACTTATTTGACCTCCAGTTGCATCCAATTGATCATATATGATCTTTAAACATCATTTAATGGTCCAAATCAACTAATTGAATGTTTATACTTTGGTCCCTCAAACTTTAGTTTTCTTTCATTTTTGCCCTTTTTCTTTCTTTTCTTCCAATTCCAACCATTTGCATTGATTTCAGTCCAACAAACATAATTAATACATAATTAAGCTATGACTTATTCAAATTACTAACAAATACTCTAATATACTAGTTTATATAAGCATACAAAATACATTTATCACAAACCCAATTTTTTTTTTAACCACACATTTTTTATCAAACTACTAATTTAAACAGTATTCTACACCAAAAATAGGATTCAAATGGGCAATAAGATCACTTAAATTGAAAATATTCACAGCCATAAGGCAATGATAGTATTCTCATAGGAAAAAAATAGTTGGCAATGGTGTAGTTGGAATTTACCTTGCTGGGTACAAGATACGATAATGATTGTGATAATAGGTGTTGGAAAAACAACTAGTTAATAGGCTATTATGGCATAATTTTGAATGGGATCCATTCATTCATTTTGGAATATCAAAGTTGATTTGCGTTCTCTTTCGTGAGAACATTGAAATTATGTATTTACTTGTCAAAACTGATGCTTAGGTAAATAAGAAATTGAATCTCAAAGTTGATGCATTGAAAGATGATTTTGTGTTGAAGGGAAATTATAAGCAAGTTATCTCATATAGGAAAATGATAAATGTAATGATCATTTTATATATGATTATACTTTGTAAGGGTATAATCATGTGTAGTATAAAGACCCTCTCATATATGTGCAGATCAAGGACCAAAATTATATATCGAGCCTTGAACTTGTGTACGGAGCATGACTTGGTACACGAACATCGGATCGAAAGGAGCAAAAATTGACCTTTAGGAGTGTCCATGTTTTGTCTTTATTTCCTATATGTCTTTTTTTTTCTCTCTTTCTTCCAAGTAGCTTTTCAACTCCTAAAACTTCCATTGTTATTACTAGTTAATGGAGAAATTTAACAGTTGTGTCAATGATGGTGTTAAAGTTTAAAACACCTATAACTCTCGTCCATTATTCCTACCTTTAGATCCTATTTAGATAGTCATTTTCTCATTTTTTTTTCACACACGAAATTATTCTCATTCTCTCCAGACATTGCTCAAAGTTTCTTTTTGTCCAAGGTTTTAGTGGCTCTGTTCAGACAAAAATTCAATTCGCCGAAGTCAAGACGAAGTGCTCGTTTTTTACTGATTTTTCGTTGTATCTTGAGAGATAGACACTCGAACTAAACCTCAAGCACTTATGATGAGGGGTGTGAATCTGTTTTAAGGACACGGTGTAATACATAGGCCTCGGTTTGCAAATTTTGTCCTCTTTTTAACGATTACCATATTTACACAGTGTTATTTCGTGTTCAATTTCTTTCTGAAATAATAATCATTTTATATTCTGTTATAGTACTTGTTTTGTTCATAAATATATCATTTTACAAATCACTTCAGATAACAATAAGTGTTAGGGTAAATTAATTGATTGATCACCTAATTATAATAAGTTGCCCTTTGCTTTAATCTTTTTGTGAACAAAAACCTAATGAACTAACAAAACATTAAGTCCTTGTTTGATCCTCATTATTTTCAAAATAGGGGGATATTGAAAGAAGCAAGGGAATCAATCTAAGTGCTCCAAAAGGCTGAATTTTCATGACTTGTAATAATTTCCTTAAAAGTAAGGAAAATATTTTCTTTAGGGATGAGTGCTTTTATTTTTTAGGTAATTTAGACTATTTTTCTCTCTTTCATCTACTCCCTAATAAAAAAATGGACAAGTATAATATTTTCTTGGTTGAAAATTGAATTAATCAAATATATTTAATTAATAATTTTCATACAAATAAGTTTTAGGCAATTAAATTGATTTTCTTTCCATGTCTTGACTAATTAGTATGATGATTCAGAATTATTAATTTCTTCTATAGGTAATTAGCACATAACGTCCTTACCTTTTTCACTGTTTATTGTGAAAACGTCCTTACCTTTATTTTTTAACATTTTCACTCTTATTTTCATATTTAATTGCACAAAAGGTCATTTTCATTCACTTTCGCAATTAAAAGTGGTGAAATAACGAATGGGAGGGCAAGGATGTTTGAAAATGTTGAAAAATGAAAGGTTTGAACATTTTTCACAATCATAACAAAAGGTTGGGACATTATATACTAATTACTCTTTTACTAACTTATTTGGGACTCGTGTGCACTTTTTTTTAAAAATTGGGACTGTGATTACAATTTGTTCTTTCTTTTTCTTTTTCCTTTTCTTTTATTTAAAAAGAATGGTATATTCGTCATTTTACAGCTTTTAATTGATAAAATGGATGAAAATGACCTTTTACGCAATAAAAGGTGAAATTAAGGATGAAAATGTCAACAAAGAAAGGTAAGAACATTTTTAACAATAACAATAAAATGTAAGAATGTTATGTGCTAATTACCCTTTGAGTTAGAATTACTCAAATTTATGTCCTGTTTGAACTGCATTCTTTAAAAAAAAAAAAATTTCTTAAATAACATTTTAACATCATTTCAATCACACATTCTTCAACAATAGAATGAGGGTATGACAACCTCGATAATACAAGGTATTCTAGCCCGCAACAAATCCTCTCTTGGGCAACAACATAGGACCTGACTGTTGGTATTAAAAAGATGCAAGAGAGGAGATGGAAGAACATTGAAATGAAAAGGAAGCAGCGATTTTGCACCGCATGGATCTGGTCGTAGATCTGACAGTGACTTTGGTGGTGGCTATGATTTTTTGTGGATCTGGTGGTTTATTAATGGTTGTGGTGGTGACGGGTGACCAAATAATTTATTAATTCGTGACTAATAAATAATGCGTGACTTAAAAAATTTGTTAAATTGTGATAATTAATTTGATAATTTGTGATCAATTACTTTATTATTATGTGACAAAAAAAAGTTGCGACTTATAAAATTTGTGATTTGTGATCAATGAATAATATGTGACCTATTAATTTGATAAATTTGTGATCGACAAATTAGTTGGGACTCATAAATTTTATGATTTGTGACCGTAATGTCTGTAGTTGTAATTAATACGTAATTGTGGTCATAAATTATATAGTATTGTGATTTTAATATATTTAATTAATTATTTTATAACTAAAATTTAATTAATATTTAATTTTTGAAATAATAGATAATGTTTTTCAATTTTGAAATGGGTCATACCTGATATTTTAGACACGAATTTTTCCTTTTTTCTTTTGGAGAGAATCAACGGGTTTTTGTTTTTTTTACTAGGGCCCACCAACATGAATTAGGTATTAGTCACCATTTTTATTTGATGATTGTAGACAAATTGTAAGTCAAACATTTAAAAAAGAGCTGTACTACAGTGACAAAGGGGTTTACAAAGTTAGGTTACAAAATCAAATCTATACCAATCATTTCAAAAACAGATTTTTAAATCATTTGAAATCAAAGGTCCAGATTTTGCCAACACGTTTTGGCACTCCACTTTTGTACACCAACTTTGTAGGAGTAAAATTATTCTTAGTGTATATAGGTATTAGTTTCTTGAACTATATGCTGTTCTGTTCAATTACTATATAGTAACGGGGAACTAAATTGTAATCATATTCATACTGTAGTCTCCATAGAACACGTGAAGGGTAAACAAAAACTTAATTTCAATTAGAGAAAATGGCTAAAAAAAATAATAAAATTAAGTGAAGAATTAGGGTTTACAGTTTCTAAAAGATACATAGAAAATGACCGTTACGCTCCGATTATACATGCCTCGGATACCGAAGTGTCATCTCGCCTCCGATTCTGAGATCAAGTGGACCCCCCGTAGCACCACTAATCCCGACCCGAAAACGACCCTTCCGAAGCTTCTCCGAGGTCGAGATCAAGTGGACCCCAGTTAGGAGATCCGCCACCAATTTGAGATTTGTCCTGCACCTAAGGCTTAAATTGATTTGGTGTCTCCATGAGGCTAGTTGATGTGACTTATCAACTTTATGTCAATTCAACTCAGAGGAAACAAACTGTCCGCCCACTCTACAAACGTGGCTGATTGATGCCTATGAGCAGACGCTTCATACCGTCATATGTATACACGCGTTCCACATCCAACGGTTCATACCACCTATAAATACCCAAGGTTTGGCAAGAGGCAAAAGTAATGAAACTCTTAAAACATAGCACTCCATAGCAAGTTTATATATTTTCTCCTCCCCCTTTATTGTTGATTTGCAGAGCCCCTGGGTACTGTTCTGATCACCCAAACCTGACTTGACCGTCGGAGTGTATACGGCCGCCACCACCCCCGTTGGTTCCGGCCGTGTGCGCCTGACTATTCGCTGATTGTGCACAGGGAGGAATACGTGGAGTAGCTTTCAGTTTGCTACGTGGAAGGACCAATTTCCGGGGTCAACAGATTGGCACCGTCTGTGGGAAGCACTCCCCATTCGAAGTTTTGCGTTCTCCATTGGAGAAGGTACCGGAAAATCGACGACTAACCCTGAAAAGGGGGCATTCTTGAAAAAGAACAAAGTCGAGTTACAATTCAAGTTCTTACTACCCTTGAAAAAAGAGGTAGAATGAGCTACAGCCATGAAGACGACAATCCCATGAGAGAGGCCTCTGAAGAAGAGGTACTCTATAACAATGTTACTCATCAGAGACCGCATCACCGGCATCGTCGAGGTGGAAGAACAGCCATACTCACTGAAGGAATGGCTCAGATAGCTGCGGGTATGAGAGACATAGCAGCTCAGAATATGACGATGCAGGAACTCCTCATGCAAGCCCAGGGACACCAGAGCTATCAAAGGCCCCAAGGATCTTATCCGGTGCAGGAAATCCCTTTATCTCACTCTCGAGGCCACATGAGCCAGCACACAGAATGCCCCCTCGAAAGGGAGATGAACGCCGAAGCAACATCTTATGTTCAAGGGAGTCAGCCATCAGAACCACGCTTGGGAGACAATTTTCCTCAAGAACACGACGACCAAAGGTCGGTAAGCATCTTCGACTGGATAGGGGAGGATCCTAGCAATAGGGTCCACCCAGCAAGAGGATCAGTTCGTCCGAATCACGAACAAGAACATGTTCCCCCTCCTCCTCCTAGAAATAGGAGAGAGAGGAGAAACTTAGTCGATTGGGAGAGTCGAGGAGAAGCACCTCCACCTCCCCAGGACATCCAAGATGATGAAGGGGCAGAGGGGCCCTGTCGATCTTATGAGATTGACGATGATGACAACAACCTCCCCTTCTCGAGGGAGATTCGAAGCTTCCCAATGTCAGCTAACTTCACGCCCCCTAAGATCCCGAAGTATGAGGGAAAGGGGGATCCAGAGAAGCACCTCACAAAGTGTATGACACAAATGAGCCTTAGGGAAGCCTCGCTTGCTCTAAAATGCATAGCCTTCCATTTAACACTAGGCGGAGCCGTCGAGGTATGGTACAGTAGGATTCCTCCCCTAAGCATCAGAAGTTGGCCAGACTTGAAGAAAGCATTTTTGAATCAGTACCTCTCACGCAGGGAAGGAGAGGCACCAATTCAACGCCTGCAAGATATGAGGCAAGCCCCTGGGGAGACGCTGAAAAGCTATCTCGCCAGGTTTACAGACGAAATTACTTACTGCGAACAGGTCACTGATAGGGAAACCCTTTCAGCCCTGAAAGGTGGGCTCAACATGAAAACTTTGTTCTGGAGGGACGTGCGCAGCAAAAATTCCTCCACATATGACGAGCTGGTGGAAATGATGAGAGTGGAAATTGTTAGTGAAGAAATGATTGATCATCGCAACCGTGGTGCGCAGGAACTTCCTCCTCCTCAGAGGCAGGTAGGTCGAGGCCTCGCAGCACACCTTGTTACTCAGCAATCGACCCAAGCAGGGCATACCATAGCTCCCACATCGGGATAGGCCCTAGCTTCCGCCACATTGAACGCAATGCCGGTGCTGGCATATGATAATGCCCCTACTGAAGCGGGACCATTTGGAAGAACTGATAACAATAAGAAGAAGAAAAAGAGGTCAAACAGACCCTTGGCAGGAGCTAGGTTTTGTACATTCCATCAACTATATGGACATGACACTAGTGAGTGTCGTGATGCCAATCGACGCCCTGATCGAAGCAACCCTCATACTTCCAGTAGAAACGAACACCCTCGCAGATCCACCTCCCCGAGGAGGGGAGGGAGAGGTCACCAGGAACAATTTCCTCGTAGAAGAGAATCGAGGAACCGAGACCAATCCAGGCAGGGGAACCAAGCCCAAATTTCGGGAGGCCAGGTCATCAGGGAAATCAATACCATCATTGGGGGACCCCACGTCGGTGGCAACACCAGGAATGCCCATAGAAATTACACAAGAGAAGCAAAGGATCCCCCGATGATCATTTACATTGTTAACGAATCGAAATCAGCAAACAAGATGGCCCCAATCACCTTCTCCCAGGAAGACTCAGAGGGAGTTCACCACCCCCATTGCGATGCTTTGGTTGTAAGAGCCGTAGTAGCTAGAAACGGATTAAAACACATGCTCGTTGACAATGGCAGTTTCGTGAACATATTGTTCGGCTCCACTTTTGACAAAATGCAAATTGAACATGTGTTGATCCCCATGACCAACCCACTATTCGGATTCACTAGGGACAACATCATCCCACGAGGGCGGATCACCCTGCCTGTCGAAATGGGTTCGGACCCCTAGTAGCCCAGCATTTCATGGAATTTCTGGTGGTAGATCATAGATCGGCTTATCATGAAGTATTGGGCAGACCCGCTCTGAAAGATCTTTGGGCTGTGACGTCCATTCACTATTTGTGCATGAAATTTCCAATCGAACATGGGATTGCAACAGTCCAGGGCGATCAGATGGGCTGTAGGGCATGCTACCTAAACTCGCTGCGCAAATTCGAGCCCCGAACTGTTAATGTAATCCTAGCCAAGGTACCCGCTAAAGTCGGTACGAACGTGGAAATGCTCGACGCCCCTGAACAAGGGCATACCTTTGAACGAGAGGAAGACGTCGACATGGAAGAGGCCCCTGAACAAGGACACCCTCTTGATGAGTTAGACCCCCGAATAATTGATTATGAACCAAATACGACCCCCATGGAAGAATTGGAAACTTTCCCCATCAACCCGGAAGACCCCAATCAAGTCTTGCATATAGGGAAGTCATTATCACCTGAAGCAAAAACTGAGATGATACGTTTCCTGAAAGGGAACCTGGATGTCTTCGGATGGAAACATGAAGATATGGTGGGAATAGATCCTAGGATCAGTTGCCATCACCTTAACATCAACCCCTCCTATGCTCCCCATAGACAGAAGAGGCGTGCCCTAAACCCGAAAAGGTACGAGGCATTGAAAGACGAAGTGAAAAAACTTAGCCGCAGTGGTCTCATCAGGAAGGCCATATATCCGAGGTGGATATCCAACCTGGTTTTGGTGAAAAAGTCCAGTGGAAAGTGGAGGGTATGCGTGGACTTCACAAACCTAAATAAGGCGTGCCCCAAAGACAGCTTTCCACTTCCGAGAATTGATCAACTTGTGGACTCTACTGGTGGGCATGAACTACTAAGTTTCATGGATGCATACTCAGGGTACAACCAGATACCCATGTTCCGACTTGACGAGGAAGCTACATCATTCATACGGACAGGGCCTGTATTGCTACAAAGTTATGCCCTTCGGATTGAAAAATGTCGGGGCCACATACCAGAGGTTAGTCAACATGATGTTTGCCGAACTCATTGGCAAAATCATGGAGGTCTACGTAGACGACATGTTGGTCAAAAGCCTCCAGGCAACCGAACACGTGAGTCACATCGACCAAACCTTCCAGATACTCAGAAAGTATAATATGAAATTGAATCCCCTCAAGTGCACCTTTGGAGTGGCATCAGGCCAGTTCTTGGGATATATTATAAATCAGAGAGGAATTGAGGCAAATCCGGTGAAAGTAACGGCCTTACTAGAAATGAGGTCACCTCAGAAACCGAAGGAGGTCCAAAGTCTCAATGGTCGGATAGCCGCGCTCAGCCGCTTCATCTCCAGAGCCACTGATAAAAGCTTGCCTTTCTTCAATGTACTGAAGCAAGGAAAGAAATTCTAATGGACTTTGGAGTGCGAAGAAGCCTTCGAGGCTCTTAAGAAGCACCTTTGGGAAGCACTCCTCTTGTCGAAACCTCAACCGGATGAATCTCTATTACTGTATCTAGCAGTTTCGGACATGGCAGTCAGCGCAGTCCTAATCAGGGAAGAAAATGAGACTCAATTGCCAGTGTACTACATCAGCAAAGCACTTCTTCCAGCTGAAACACGCTACCCAGACATGGAAAAATTGGCACTCGTACTTATCACAGCCTCAAGAAAGCTGAGGCCATATTTCCAAGCCCACTCAATACAAGTTCTCACCAATTTCCCCTTAAAGCAGGTAATGCAGAAAACAGACGCGTCAGGACGCCTGCTGAAATGGGCCATCGAGCTCAGCGAGTTCGATCTAACGTTTTGACCTAGACACGCCGTCAAGGTCCAGGCCCTTGCTAATTTTATGGTTGAGTTTACCAAAGCCCCAGAAATGGAGGCGATAATGGAACCAGCCAAGCCCCCCACATGGAAACTATTCATAGATGGGTTCTCACGAGACGCTGGCGCGGGGACAGGGATCGTGTTGGAGAGCCCGGAAGGCCATAGGCTAAATTGTGCGGTAAAGTTCGGCTTCAAAGCCTCGAACAACGCAGTTGAATATGAGGCCCTTCTGGCAGGTCTAAGGCTCGCTAAGGAAATGCGGGTCAGGAAGCTCCTAGCGAGCAGCGACTCTCAGCTCATAGTAAATCAAGTAAATGGGAATTTCGTAGCCAAAGATGGTAACATGCTTGCGTACTTGAAGTTGGTTCTGAACATAATTTCCCATTTTGAAAGGTTCGAACTGACTCGAGTCCCCCGTCTAGAAAATGCACATGCAGATGCCCTTTCAAAATTAGCTAGCAGCATGGACTCAGAGCTGCTGAACATCGTCCCCATTGAGCACTTATCAAAGCCCTCCACCTCTGAAGGCGAAGAGGTACTGTGAATAGAAGGCACCCCATTATGGATGCAGCCCATAATCGCGTACCTGAAGGAACAAACATTGCCTGCTTCCAGAGGCGAGGCAAGGAAAATAAGGAGAAGGGCTGCACACTTCATCCTGCAATAAGACACCCTTTACAAGAGAGGCTTCTCTTAGCCCCTTCTTCGATGTGTCAGCGGCGAAGAGGCCACATACATACTCAGAGAAATACATGAAGGAATCTGTGGAAATCACTCCGGAAGAACGGCTCTGGCACACAAGGTTCTCCGTTAAGGCTACTTCTGGCCGACCCTGAAAAGGGATGCTTACCAATTTGTCCAGAAATGTGACATGTGCCAGCACTTCTCGAACGTACAAAGACAGCCTGCTCAGAGCCTCTCTGTAGTAACCAGCCCTTGGCCATTCGCCAAGTGGGGTATTGACCTCATTGGTCCACTCCCAAAAGGGAGAGGGAGCGCAACTTTCGCTATTGTCGCCATTGACTACTTCACTAAGTAGGTCGAGGCAGAACCCCTTGCCTGAATTACCGAGGCTAATACTACCAAGTTCATTTGGAAAAACATCATTTGTAGATTCGGCATCCCTCACTCCTTAGTCTCTGATAACGGACGGCAGTTTGACAATAGGAAGATGCGAGACTTGTGCGACGAACTGGGCATAAAGAAGGACTTCTCGACACCTCATCACCCCCAAGCGAATGGGCAAGTTGAAGCAGTAAACAAAACTATCAAGCACACCCTGAAAAGGAAACTGGATACCTCAAAAGGGGCCTGGGTTGACGAACTCCCCCACGTCCTTTGGGCTATCAGGACTACTTGCCGGACTGCAACCGGTGAAACCCCATTTTCCATGACTTACGGAGCCGAGGCAATGAGTCCGGTCGAAGTTGGGGTCCCATCACATTGACGGATACATTTCAATGAGATCAGCAACAATGAGGCCCGAATAAGTGAACTACACCTCCTTGAGGAAAAGAGAGATACCTTCCAAGTAACCTTGGCCAAATACCATCAAAAGATGACCCGCTATTACAACTCCAAGGTCAGAAATAGAACTCTCCGCTTGGGCGACCTCGCCCTCAGAAGAGTTTTCCAATCTTCAAAACCAATCGGGTCAGGAGTGTTCGACCCAAACTGGGAAGGCCCCTACCGCATCCGATGGGAAACCCGACCTGGTATCTTCGAAATCGAAGATATGTCAGGAAGGGCGCTGCCTCATAAGTAGAACATCGAACACTTGAGGAAGTACTACCAATAATGGGACTGTGTTCCGATCCGATCTCAATATGTTATAGTGAGTCGATTGTCCTGATCTGATCTCAGTTATAAAATTCCCTAAGTGATGGAATCGCCTTTGTAAAGGGTGGTGTAATCTATCTTAGTAATGAATTTTCAGTTCCAAGCCACATCAGTTAGTGAATAGTTTCCTCAGTACATCAGAAGGTTCATTTAAGCGATCCGATCTTCAATTATTAACTGATTAACATCAAGCGTCTCTTCATGTTTGCCTAATTAGTCTGATCTCAGATTATTAATAAGTGGGCATTAAGAATCGCTTCATACTTGCTTAAGTGTTTAAACTTATGTTAACTTAAGCGGTTCGGTCCACAGTTATTAACTGGTCATTGTCGCGAGGCGATTGGTCTAACGTTTGTCGTTCATACAAGTATAAACAAAGAAAATACAAAGAAGCAGAAGCCCAAATACTTAACAAAATTTTTTTATTTCATTTCATAAATTTAAATACAGTAGGGCCGAAGCCATTATAAGATAACCCTAATCTGTTGGAGGGACTTCAGCACTGATCGCCTCCTGGGCCTCCGAAACCTCCTCGACAACCTTATCAGGCCGACCTCCAGTTGGCCCCCAAACTCTGCCTCCAATGGAGAGATGTCCAGAGTGGGATGCACCTCCTTCAGTCGACCCAGTAAGCTTTGGGCACTCCATGAGGCCCAGAAGTTGGCGAAGTCATCGTACAGGGGATGATCTTCGAAGTGGTCAATAAAGTTCTGGACTGCCACCTCCCCCACAGACTTCAATTCCTCCTTCAAAGAGGCAATCTCCTCTGATTGGGCCTCTGTCTGCTGCCTCAGCTCTGCCTTTTCTCTGTTGGAGGCCTCCAGAGCATCGGTGGCGAGCTTGTGGTGCTCATTGGTGTGATCAAGGCTCCGAGTCACAGCAGCCACTTGGCATTCCACCTCATACAGCTCTTTCTTCAGCCGCTCTACTTCTGCTTGCGTAATAGTAAGCTGGGCCTCAGCAGCTTTTTTCCCCTCCTCTGCCTTTGTGGCTTTGGCCTGAGCCGCCCGCACGGCATCCCCATAATGTATCGCCTCCTCGAGGCGCTTGGCAAGGTCCTCCCTCTTAGAGTTCAGATCCTTCACCAAGCCCTCAAGCTGGATGCTTGTGCTTAGGGCCCGAGCCACGCAGGCGCTGTTCGCGGCCACCAGATCCTCAGCCGTGTAGGAGGCGGTGTGGTCCCTCCACTCTTCTGTCCAGTATTTATTGTGGACCACCACCACCGCAGCTGTTTCGGGAGGAAGAGCCTCCAACACCTCCCTTACAGGCTCCTCAGGATTGGTGCCCAGAAAGTCGACCTCCTTAGAGGGACGGGGCCTTTTTCTCTTCTGCTGCCCCGGAGCTTGATCAATGGGCACTGTAGCAAGGGGTGTTGTGTCTGGGGCAGCGACAGGCTCAGTTGGAGCGGGCCTTCTCTCCGGGAGGGCCACCCCTGTGGGACTTGTGGTCGGCCTCAAAATGGGGGGTGGCCTCGCCACAGTTGGGCGTCTGGGAGGAGCAGCACTCTTCTTGCCCTTCCTTTGGAGGTCAGCCTCTGGGTCCTCCGGTACTTCCTCCTCCGTCGGAGGCTGGAGCCTCTTACTGGCCTCCACCAACTCCTCCATTTGCTTTTGGTACGAGGAGGAGGAGGCCTTCAACGCTCGTGCCTCAGCCATCATCTTCTGGATGGTCTTGAAGTCGGGGCGCACTGGCAGCTTCTTGTTAAAGTTGTCTACAAAGAAACAAAAAGGAATTAGTACAAGTCTTGGGAGTTCGGAATAAAAAGTAAAGACTTCGGTCCTATTACCTTGAGACGCCATTAAATCGTGAGTAATAAAATGGATGTTCTTTCGGATCAGCCTGTGGTAGGACCTCTTCTTCTGAGGCAGCTGATAAATGACACAGATGGTGTCGAAGTCCTCCGTTGACAGCTCGCACCGAGGAAGAGAACCTACAAGGGAAACATAACTGTTAGACACAATTCGAACCGAAGAGAAATAAAAGAAGCAACTACTATACTCACTAAGTGTTGAAAACTTCGTTGGAACTGTAAGAAGCGCCAGGGGGTCCCCCTCCATCGTGTCCCATCGCCCTGCTGCCCAGCACCATGAGCTCTTCCATTCTTTGATGGAGCTCGGCAGATCGACCACGAATGGAGTGTGGGAACCCCATGACGCAAGGTAATACCAACCCCGGGTCTTACCCCCCCCGGCAGTAACCTTGGGAATATAAAGGGTCTGAAAAACGAAAAGGGGCATCTCCACCCCTAATGACGCCTTTTTCCACAACATCTAGGAGCCCATCATTTGGCTCCAGGAGTTCGGATTGAGCTGCATCGGGCTAGCCCATAGGACCTAAGCACCAACCTAAAGAATGGGTGGATGGGCAGCCTAAGTCCGGCCCTAAGGATTGCCTCACTAATGTCCACACAGCCCGACCTAGGGTAGCAGGCTCTCTCTTCCAGCCCGGGGAGGATTAAGTCTACGCTGTCAGGGATCCTATACTCTGTATTAAGTCCCCCAGGTCGGCCTCCCTTAATTTTGATGGGTAGTCCGACGCCCCCAATGCACAGAGGTATCTGGTGGGCTATCCGGTCTTTTCCATATGTTCTCCCCCCATTATTGCCCCAGCTATTTCTGAGAAGGTCACCACAATGGGCTCGTCCACCCTCACTATTTCTAAACCCCTCCCCGAACCAGAACTCCCCTCTGAGGCCATTCTTTAAAAATTTAAAAGCCTAAATAGGTGCTAAAACTTACGGGTTTGGAGGTTTTCCTAGCCGGAAATGGTGTAAGGTCGCCGGAAGCCTAGTTTTTCTCGTCGGAAGTCTAGTTTTTCTCGCCGGAATTGCTTGCAAAACGCCGGAAATCGCCAAAAATTTGAGAGCAAAGTATAATCTTAGTTTTGCAAGGGTAGAAAGCCTGAGAAAACCCCCGAATCCTCCTTTTATAGAAAAAAAGTCCGATCTCCACCGTTGAATTCAAATGCGATCAATCTAAGCCGTTCGTCGCATCCTCAATCTAGGCCATTGAAATGAAACAACAGATTTGATCTACGCCTAAGATGTCGCTATGACTTTCACGCTTACTTGAAACGCGTCACCTCGGTTACAACCAACCGTCAATAATAATTTGTAGCCGCAGCAGCCTTTTAGGAGAATGGGCATGGCACCCAACTGTCACCTTGAAAACACGCAACAGTTGTCAAATCATTTGACGTTTGAGTCGCCTCGGATTGAGCTCCTCCTCCAACTTTACAAAGTTTGGACGCACGTGACACGAAGGCCCTATTGGGTCATCGCCTCGGACGCTGCGTTCCCTCCTACGCTTTACAAAGTTTTAGCCTTCTCCTAACGCGTCGACCTTTTGGGTCAGCGCACCGGTGGCAGATGAGCTCCTCCTCCAACTTTACAAAGCTTGGACGCACCTGACGCGAAGGCCCTATTGGGTCATCGCCTTGGACGCTGCGTTCCCTCCCACGCTTTACAAAGTTTCAGCCGTCTCCCAACGCGTCGACCTTTTTGGTCAGCGCATCGGTGGCAGATGAGCTCCTCCTCCAACTTTACAAAGTTTGGACGCACCTGATGCGAAGGCAGATGAGCTCCTCCTTCAACTTTACAAAGTTTGGACGCACCTGACGCGAAGGCCCTTCTGGGTCATCGCCTTGGACGCTGTGTTTCCTCCCATACTTTACAAAGTTTTAGCCATCTCCCAACGCGTCGACCTTTTGGGTCAGCACACCGGTGGCAGATGAGCTCCTCGGATGCTACGTTCCCTCCCACGCTTTACAAAGTTTCAGCCATCTCCCAACGCGTCGGTCTGTGGGGTCAGCGCACCATATTCTGCCTATTATCATAACCTCGATTGCCACAACAGACCAACCCCCAAAACTCCCATGACTTGCGGTCCGGTCAGGAAAGCAAGTCCACGCATGATATAAATATTCATCCCCGGACTTGGGGGACCACTGTTATGCTTCGATTATACACGCCTCGGATACCGAAGTGTCATCTCGCCTCCGAGGTCGAGATCAAGTGGACCCTGGTCAGGAGATCCGCCGCCAATTTGAGATTTGTCCTGCACCTAAGGCTTAAATTGATTTGACGTCTCCATGAGGCTAGTTGATGTGACTTATCAACTTTATGTCAATTCAACTCAGAGGAAACAAACTGTCCGCCTACTTTACAAACGCGGCTGATTGACGCCTATGAGCAGACGCTTCATACCGTCAGATGTATACACACGTTCCACATCCAACGGTTCATACCACCTATAAATACCCAAGGTTTAGCAAGAGGCAAAGGTAATGAAACTCTTAAAACATAGCACTCCATAGCAAGTTTATATATTTTCTCCTCCCCCTTTATTGTTGATTTGCATAGCCCTTGGGTACTGTTCCGATCACCCAAACCTGACTTGACCGTCGGAGTGTATACGACCGTCACCACCCACGTTGGTTCCAGCCGTGTGCACCTAACTATTCGCTGATTGTGCACAGGGAGGAATACGTGAAATAGCTTTCAGTTGGCTACGTGGAAGGACCAATTTTCGGGGTCAACAATGACAATTTTTTTTAAACCAAAATTCCAATCTTTGGAATGTTTGATTGTCTTTTTCATGAAAGATATTTTACAACCTTCAAAAATATGTCTAATTTTTTCTTTTTTTTCCCTAGAAAAACACTTTCTTTGACCCAGGGGATGGGCCAGGAAATATTTTCCATGTTTATCAAAGACAATTAATTTACCAATTTTATTAATGCAACAAAAATCGAAATATTCCTTGTTTAGGCACCTTAGCCATTTTAGGCTAATGGGCGGAGGAGACGTGGGACCAATTTAACTAATTTGAGGCCAAAATGTTGACAGGAAGGTACAACTTTGAATGCTAGGTGTACAGATTGGTTGGCGATAAATATTGGGTGCTTGTTTGATGGAGATTTTGTTAATCGATTTTTTGACCGCTAAAAATAAAGTGGGTTCTACCTTTGAGAGAAAAATTCAAAAATGATGGTTGAAATAGTAAAATAACGGTAAAAAAATTGATGTTAATTGGATTAAAATCTATAGTAAACATGCTCTAAATAATGACAAGGGTAATTGGCGCAAGACCCTTTGACCTTTATCTTTATTGTGAAATACTCCCCTATCTTTTTAAGTTGGCGAAACCCCCCCGAATGACCTTTCATGTGTGAAAGACCCCTTACCGTCCAAGTTTCAGACATTAAATCCAGCCAAAATTATAAAGTAATAATTGTAATTGCAGCCCCAAACCTTTTATTTCTTTGCAAATTATACCCAAATATTTCGCTTATGCTATTCACATTTCTAAACCTTTTGTCATCATTTTTCTTCTCCAAATATCCCACCCCACCACCTGTGACCACCTTTAAATTTTTACAGATCTCTCAAATTTTCTCTGGATTGAACCTTACGAAAAGTCGCCTAAACACTTTTGAGATATATATGCAAGTGTTCAAACTGAAAGATGAAGCCTTTAATGGTTCTGTGTGGGAAGCAAATGTAGGGGAATTTCACCCATTAAAATTATTGTCAATTGAGCAACAATTTGCACTATCATTGGGTTAAAAAAATTGTCTCACTGTGATACGTCTCTTCTAGTCTTTATGACTGGAGTGATTAAATTTCTAAAGGTGTTTAGAACCTGATGCCCTAAGCCATTTCATTTGGGATTTATCGGCCAAAATCTCGCTACAAGGATTATTTCAAAATTTTAATGGAGAGAACCCGTACAAGAGATAAGAAAAATTAATAAAAAAAATATAAAAAAAAAAGAAAAAAATTGTTATATGCCTTGATGAAGCCCCAAACACTTATTTAAGAAAATTAAACTTTTAATAAGGGATTATTAGTTTAGTTGATTCTTGGAGGTTGAAGAAATGAAAAAATAATAAGAATCCTCATTTGTCGATGTGTTGAGTTGCAATTGATAAAATCAAACAAAACTAGAGAGGCTGAGGGTGATTATTAAATCAAAATTCAACCTCAGATTGCAACTTGAAAAAAGAGTGAAAAGAATAAAATGTAGAACTGTGTATCGCACGAGTGAAGAAAGAAAATATTTAGCCATAGAAGATTGGGAATTAAATCAATATAACTTTGTAATGATTTACATGAATCTTCACACATACACACACATTAGTTTTGCATTGGATAGATAGCAGCTTATAATTTCAACTCTAAAAGTCTAATCTTGAGGCTAGAGGCAGGTTATCCAATAAAGTTATTTGTGAAGATTGTGCAGTTAAACTTTATTTTTTTGAGGACAAACAATTGTTCAAGTTTGAGGGGTGTTTGATAAGTGTATCTTATACACTTACCTTAGTCATTAAACTAGAGCAATTATTTTTATTTTTGATGAATTGAGGCTTAATCTGGTATATATATTTTTTCTTAGGTACATCTTAACAAAAAAAGATGGAAGTGGACAAATGGAACGAAAAATTGGTCAAAATGGACTGAATCCAAAGTTCGTAGACTAAATCGCAAAATTCAAATAGTTGATTCCGCCTTGATATCGATGTCTGGAGAAAGATTGAAGTCAATTAGATGGAAATGAAAGGTGGAGGAAGATTGGAGTCAATTATATGGAATTGGAAGATGGAGGATCAAGAGAATATCAAAAAGGGACTAGAAGAAATGAAGAATAAACTCTAAGGATCAAAATTCAACAAAATAAAATTTTTTATAACAGTGTGTGCGTACAAGCTTTACCTCTCGTGTACGTGACCATGGGTTGCATTTATGGAGAGTAAGCAACTTGTGTAGCACGGCGCGCGCTCACGATGGAGTATTTGTAAGAATGATTGATGTAATTTTTGTATTAAGAAGTCTTAGAAATGTCAGCTTAGAATGTAGGGCGACTAGTCTCTTGTCAATGTAATTAATGGATGACAGAAAGTGATGGGAGACTCTGGTTAATGAGATCAGGCAACTTGATTTTGATCCAACGGTGACCACGTCTACTTTAACCCTATATTGGAACATGTTAAAGGATGGAGAAAATATATAAAAACTTCGTATACTTGAAATTATAACTCTCACTTCCTCGGCTCTTGGTGTTCGAGTTTGGATTCATTTTATTTTGATAGAGTTGTTTGTGATTGATCTTTGATTTTATAATTACGCTTGATCATATTATATGTGCTCGAATGTTTTCATCTTGTGTCTAAAGCATCTCCTATGTTCATCATAACCGTGGATTTCCGATCATGTCTCTGGTCCAAAAATGTGCCGGAATTTGCTTGCGTGGTTGTGAGTGGGCTCGACATCTAGTGGCCATTACGACAAACGGGGTCAAAAAATTTTCCTTCACTAGTTAGAGAGGGAAACTTCTCGGTGAGAATGGACCTCAAAGGATAATTCTTGGGCAGGGACGAATTAAGATTGGACCAAAATTAAGGCTTGATTGCCCCTCATGGGGTGGTCGAGTTGGTGGAATAGGTAAGTACGGAGGCCTTTGGTCACGAGTTCGATTTTCCCTACCAACACTTTCTCAATCAAGCTTGTCGCACCGGGTTTGCCTAGTACGATTTACTTGGTTGACATGGTTTGCAAGCTATTGCTCAGCCGAAAAGTTTATCCAATACGTACTCGAAAGGTAGAGACTAGGGATTTCCCTGTCATCAAAAGAAAAATAAAAAATTAAGGCTTGATTATGCCTGAATGAGTTAAGACTTGATTATGCCTCTTATAATACAACCTTAAGAGAGAGTTATACCGTTGTACTACTTTTTTCCTCCCAGATAGAAGTGGAAAAATATGATTTTACAAGTAAATCATATTTTGAGATGGTTGTTATGCTACGATCAGTAGTAGAAAAATGTTCCTATTCAAATTCAACTGAGTTAGCTTGTCACGCTGTCTTTCACATGCATGTCTGGTCAAGTATTATTACACCCACCCCAAGTGAATGAAAATAGATGATTGGACAATGTCTAACGTGATCGCTAGCCTAGTTCCTAGGGTGAGGGAGAATATGGAATTGTTTTCAAATATGAAACAGCGAAAAATCACATGGGAGTGGTTTGAATTTGTCCTGTCTTTGATACACGCCAATCTCCAAGATTTATGGGGAAGGTGGTCTGACCATTGAAAGTAATAAAATTATACTACTTGACATTAATATTATGCATAAGTTTAACTGCTTAGAACACAGTGTTGATTCATATAATTAGGGATGTCAAACGGGTCGAGTGGCTCGTCGGCTTGTCAAAACTCGGCTCGTGGGCGGTTCGAACTCGTCAAATGACGAGCTCGAGCCGAGCAGGGGGCTCGACTCGTCAAGCCCACGAGCAGCTCGTGGGCCGTGACGAGCCCATGGCTGGTGGGCTCATCAAAAATTTTAATTTTTTTAAAAAAAAGTCCAAAATATGCAATTTACCCCAAAAAAATAAAATAAATAAATCACGAGCTCACGAGCTGCTCCTGAGGCTCGGCTCGGCCTGCGAGCTCGTGGCTCGTGAGCTCACCAGCTCGTGGGCCGAGTCGAGCTCGCCCCCGAGCAACGAGCTGAGCTCGAGCTCGGCTCGTCTTCCACGAGCCACAAGCTCGGCTTGTCACAAGCCCGAGCCGAACTCGTGGATTAAAGGGTCGAGCCGAGCCATCATTACATATAATTGCATCACAGATTATCTATCTTAGAGTAACGCTACGTAGCTTATCATATTTTATAGTATGTTGTTAATTTATTAAGTTCAAAAATTTCAGAACACAAACTTATTGTTTTAAGATGAAACGAGTAATCGAATTTTTAAAGGAATTTTTTAAAACGAATAATTATTTTGTAAGAGATTAAGAGCTAGGATGTATGCAATCCTCCAGATTCAGAAATTCAAATAAAGATTTCCTAGTTTTGACTATTACTTTATGGATCATTTTATAATTAAAATTCTTAAATAATTGTTTCAATACGATAATTTTTGAAAGAAGATATTGTATATAAGTTATAATTTTAGTTAAATCAGATTGATCGTGATATCTTGCTAATATTAAATAGTTTTTGTAACATATTTCTTGTTCTGCTCATTTCCAAAAATAACGTTTTCCCTGTTATATTTTCATTTTGGTGCTGTATAAGCCCTCGTTTGGTAGCCATTATAAATACAAATTGGGAGAAAATGATGTTTTGAATAGTTATTTTTAAAAAATTTATGGTTAAAAAGTAGGGAAAAATTTTAAATTTACATTTAAATTATTTTATTATGTGAATGTGTAGTTGAAAATAAATATAAAAAATAAAGAGTTTTAGTTAAAGAGAGTACATTATTTTATTACGTGTAAATTATTTTATTAAGCTCCTGTTTGACAACCATACTTTTTAAAAGGATAATTAACACAGAACGTCTATGTATTTCAATGTTATTGTGCGAAACGTCTTTACATTTCATTTTTGACATTCTCACCTTTATTTCCATGTTTTATTACGAAAATCGTCATTTTCATCCACCTTCTTAATTAAAAATTGTGAAATGACAAATATACTCTCCTATTTAAATAAAAATAAATAAAAAAATAAAGAACTAATTATAATCATGGTTCCAAAAAAGAAATCAAAACTAAAAAAAACCAAAAACTTCGGTCAACCACCACTTTTGAATCCCAAAAACTTTGGCCAACTACCACCCAAACTGTCGGAACTCCATACTATTGGACAGCGCTCACTCCCCTCTACACATACCACCCAACCACCTTCTTTGGCGATTCCTGACCTTAAAATATGATAATAAAGGTAGACTATACACAAGAAAACTGAAAATTCTGTTAGATTCTGAAGTACTTCTGATTTCATTTGCCACCCTGAATTTCATAATTATCCAACTCCCCAAGCTTTCCCCCAGATTCAGCTTCTCTCTCCACAAACTATATTGTCCTAATTGAAAGTGCTCATTAAAAGATTCACATTGCTAAATTCTATCGATGCCATAGATGAAATCGAGAGATAATACAATTACTGTTGTTGGCACAAATGATACAATTGATTGGAACTTGTTGAGAAACAATCCTCAATTCGTCATACTCAACATTCTTTAATATGTTTCTGCAAGCCAGAAACCTGCGTTGCCAAAAACACAACTCAAAGAGTTGAAACAGAAATATACATTCCTACAACAGGATTCATGGGGATTTTACAGTCCCATTTTTTGGATGCATCAACTTGTCAACACAACTTCATTGAGACCCATGTCCTTTCATCATAGTGGTTGACTATACTCATCTTTGAGTACTTATTCATGGTCTTGCAACATCAACAGATACACACGATCAAAATTTATAGTCCCATTTTTCAAATCAAGTGAAGATGCAACTTTCGGTAGCGATTTTCAACTTCGATGGTGGGACCCATGATGGCGGACCACCTATTTCGACATCACCTGATCACAATGTATATTCCACTCATGGGGCTTCATTAATTTGGCCTCCCTATGATAAATCGAATAGGAATAGTACCTGTGTACCAGGAAGATTTTGGCTAAATCTCGTAACGTTAAGGTTGGTGGCTAGTGATGTGAGTGGAGATGAATGAGGGCCATCCAATGGTATGGACGTCTGACGGTTTGGGTGGTGGATGACCAGAGTTTTTTTGGTTTTTTTAGTTTTGACTTTTAATTATATATTTGTAATTCATTTGTAATATTTTGAAAATTTGAAATTATGATTACAATTAGCTAGCTCTTTATTTTTTCATTATTTTTTCTTTTTGTTTTATTTAAATAGGAGGGTATATTTATTATTTCACAACTTTTAATTAAGAAAATAGATGAAAATAATGATTTTCGCAATGAAATATGAAAATAAGAGTGAAAATGCAAAAAAATGAAAGGTAATGACATTTTGTACAATAACATTGAAAGGTAGGAGCATTTTATTCTAATTATTCATTTTAAAAAAAAAAGAGTTTTGAATAGTAATTTTTAGGAGAATGTGTGATTTAAAATATAGGAAAAAGTTTTGAATTTACGTGAAGAATATTTTACTTTGTGATTGAAAATGAGTATGTTAAATAAATAGTTTGAAAAGTATGATCAAAAGAAGTGTAAAATTCCACTTGTACGAAAAATTGAAATATATGAATCAGTGTTTTTTGGACCCTCTCAACTATTTCTCTTGAACAGCTTGGAAAAATCATTAATGATTTGTGAGTACTCATCACCATGGTATGTTATTTCGTAATTTTCTTTTAATTGAACGCCACCATTCATGTACGTGCAAATTACATCCATCCATATTTTTTAAGACCTCACTTAAGAAATCAGATGCAAAGTTTGTTTAATAAAAATTCAGATTATAATTATAATTTTTAATATTAACGATACTATTATAAAATTAATATAGAACCTGTTTGGGAATGATTTTGAGAATTGATTTTTTGATCGTTAGAAAAAAATAGGGTCCACTTGTGAGAGAAGAAATCAAATATGACGACTGAAATAGTAAAATAACGATCAAAAAATTAATTTTTTGAGTGAAAAAATCGGGCCCAAACAGCCCCATAATTTACATTTCCCACGCACTATTATTAACCCTAATCACTTTCCCCTCTCTTTTCTCACTCTACCTCTTCCTTCTCTCTTCATTTCAGTGACTTATCACCATCGGTGGTGTGCAGATTTCTGGCGACTTACCTCCATAGCCGGTGCGTAGATCTCTAACGATTTACCTCCATCGCGAAGAGCGGCATGCCCTTCTCTCGATCGAATCAGTCAAATCAGAGGCAAATCGAAATGCACAGCAAACCCTTGATCCTCATCCTTTCACCGACGACAATGGGTGGTGTGGAATGCGCAGCAACAAGTCTGCTTTCACGGGAGCAGCACGCCTATTGCACGAGAAGTCGCATAAACGGGTAGTAACGATGCACGGCGAGAGTTTTTGAGTTGATTAGTAGTGTATTGAGGTGTAGGTATGGGTGGGGATGACGGTGGCTTGTTTAGGAACTTTGTTGTTTGTGGTGGCGATTGTGGTGTAGGTGGCAGAGACGCGGCTTCTTTGTTTTTTGTTCGTTTGTTTGTTTGTTTGGTTTTTTTGTTTTTTTTGTTTAGGTGGTGGAGGTTGTGATATATTGAGGTGTAACAGGGTAGGTGTAGAAGGTGGTAGAGATGGAGGACATAATGAATTTGGTATAGGCAATGGTTGGTGCAGGCATTGTTGATGCTGTTGGTAGTTGTGGTGGTCATGTTGGTATAGGCGGTGGTGTTGGCGGTGGTAGTGTATTTGTCGTGACGGTATCTGTGGTAGTGTTGGTTGTTGTCATCGTCGTGGTGGCAGCAACGTTGGCAACGATAGTGTTGTTAGAAGCAATTTTGACTGTGATTCACAATTGATTAATCGTGACTAATAATTGGTTAATTTGTAATATGTGACCTAAAAATTATAACTGTGACTTACAATTAATTAAGTTGTGATCAAAAAATTATTCGTAACCAATTCATCTAATAATTTGTAATGAATAAATAAGCTGTGACCATTAAAAGTTTTTATTCTATGATCGATAAATAATTTGTAACAGATAAAATTTTTGATTTGCGATCGAAAAGTAATCTGCGTCCTATAACATTTTTGATTTGTGATCGAGAAATAAGTTATGACTAAAAATTAATCTGTAATTAATTAATTAGATAATCGTGATCAAATTATATAGAATTATGACCTCAATATATTTAATTAGTAAAATATATATTTAATAAATTAATTTATAAATAAAATTTTAAAAAATCTGATTTATGAAATTTGAAACCTTTATTTTTAATTTTGAAATGATTAATACTTAACTTCTTAGTTATGAAATTTTTCCTTCGTATATTTATATTGCAATCAGTAACATGATAATTGTGTTAATTGTTCAGAAATGAAAAAACACGTTTGTTTTGATGAAAAGTCAAATATTCAAAGAAGGTACAATTTTTCAAAACTACAAAAGTTGATAAATGATCTCTTATAGTTTGCATTAATACGATAATAAATTATAATACATGCGTAAAAAGAAATAATATAACATTATATTTAAGTTCACAAGACTATCAAGTCCTTGTTTGAGTCCTATTTTTATCAAAATATATTTTTTTCTTTATTCTTTTTAACAACACATCATTTAATAAAATAAGATTATATATGAATCGAAAACTTTTTCTTATTTTTCTTATAAAAAAAAAAATCCATGAGAAACCCACAAAATATTGATTGCATAATCTAGACTAGAAATTAGGGAGGAAAAAAAAAAAAAAATTGACACGATAACTTATAATTTAAAGAAGCTGTAAATATTCATCATAGACTTGTTCAAGCATGTTTAAATGAGTTGAACACTCTGAATGTGGGAGTGACATATCAAATCCACCGAAAAATTCAAGTTCTTGAGATTCTCCATGAATTCCATAATTTGCATCCTCAAGCGCAAACAAAGCCCAGTCCACATACGACGCCGTTCCAGCAAGTGTAGCATTTTTTCGCACATCTGATTCACTTGATGATGCGCCACTGAATAAACTGTCAACGCTATTGCTTCTTGAGAATGCTGAAGAAACCCTTATGGGTTTGGGAAGATAAACTGCAGTCCTAGGAGGTGCTTTTGAGTGGTTTGTATTTTCTTCATTGATTTTCTTGTTTTGCTTCCTTTTCTGCTTGCCCTTGGCTTCTGGAACTGTGGATTTCAATTTTGGCAAATCTTTGCGCTCTTTGGGTTCGATTCCAGCAGTTCTTAGCTTCTTGAGAAGATGTGTATTCCAGTAATTCTTGATCTCATTGTCGGTTCGACCCGGCAATCTTCCTGCAATGAGTGACCATCTATTTCCCAGAAGGGAATGGAGTCTAGTTATTAAGTCTTCTTCATCAGGGGTGATGTTTCCTCTCTTAATTCCAGGCTTTAAATAGTTCATCCATCTCAATCTGCAGCTCTTCCCACATCTCAACAGCCCTATAAAATTTTATATATTAATAACCAGACTGAGACTCTGACGGAATAAAAATGAGAATACAATTCACTCCGTGTTATCATAACGAAGCAAGACTCTGTTGACATACCAGCTTTCTTGGGGAGAGATCTCCATTGGCCATCTCCGTGTTCTTGAATGTAATTTGTTAGCAAAGCGTCTTCTTTGGTTGACCATGGTCCTCTCCTCAACCCCACTTTAGAGCAGCAAGGGGATCTTCCCATTTTCACTTCCCTTTCTTTTTCTCAACAGCGGTTGGGGACAGAGAGCACAGCAAATGACAAATTGATTCTTTGTGCTTCTGTATATAAGCAACGAGAATAATTTATTGAGTTAATTTTTCAATTGTTTACATAAAACTTCAAATTGATAACTAAATTAATTTTTTACTCTATTAGTGACTGAAGTTTATAAGGATTTCACACACGTCCTTGATTAAATCCATTAATTGCCACATTGAACTAAATGGCAACAATCCACCTGATCAAACTCAATTAACACAACTAATACTACGCGTGTTGAAGAAAAATCACAATTTCATCTTTCATTTGATACCATAGCCTATGCTAAATAGTAAAAAAACAAGGTGAAGTTCATATCTTGGAATAAATCTTGCCGATATTTTATGCAATTAAACCAAAAGGGATGACCAAACATCAAAATTAACGGTGACATGTTGGCTTATACATTAGTGTTATTTTTATTTTTTATTTTTTTCAACCAAAACCTCATTGACTAATTTGAAATTTCTTACAAACTTCAGTTATAATCGGGAAATGAACTTACAATTTATTACAAAATGAACTTATAATTTGAAATACTTGATGGATGATGCAAAACGCCAAAAACTAGTGTCACAATCAATATTTTATGCAAATGGTGTGTGACCTAGAAAATAATAATTTATTACATAATTTGAGAGCATATCTCCGAATATCTGCCGGTTATATCACTCCAGTGGACTCCTTCCACCACTTAACAGCCACATTAAAAAATGTTAGATCCGATCTCAGACGTTGCCACTGTTTCCTAAGCTTCGTAAATTGTATATTTCCTCACTAACTATCACGTTTTAAATTTATTACAATGTTTATTTATTTAAATTTTCTTGTAACATGGTCCTTATCATTGCTCCTCACTCATCTTATACTTTCTTCTCCGTCTCATTTGAAAATTTAAACAGTCAAAAAATAAATTGTGTTAAACTATAATTAAAATATAATATTAAAAACAATTTCGTAAATGTGTAACATCTCTAGCATGTATTTCAAAAGGAACAATCTTATTTACTATAGACGGTGTTATCTCTAGATTTATCACTATATGAACTTAAAACTCTATTAATATTTTTTTATATGTAGTATGACCTTATTATTATTATTATTATTATTATTATTATTATTATTATTATTATTATTATATACTAGTAGCAAGCACGTACGTTGTACGTTTTATGTATCGGACAAATGACATGTCTAATATTTTTAAGTAATAATAATGTTTTTGGAAGTAGTTTGTAGTTGATGTAATTAATATTACTAAAGGAAAAATTTTAATTGTTAAAAAAAAAATATGTATATGAATAACACATTTTACAAAATTATGTATATAATGTGAAATGTTTAATAAATTGAAATGTAATATTTTCATTTGAATAACATTTCTTTGTACACAATATTTTTTGTCAACATTCTACAACTTTTCTTCTTTTTATTTTCTATTTTTAGTCTTTTATCAAGACTTTTGTTGTCTGCATTGAAACTCCACAAAAAAGTGTGAAATATAGTTGTCCATAAGATAATACATGTTCATAAATGTATATTCTAATAGTAAGTATTGTTTATCCTTAAATTTTGTTAATGATATTGCAAGTATGGATGTATTGAAAATTGTTCTCTTTTAAATTTAAATAAATATCCTTCATCATTTGTTGGAGTTAATGGGATGCGCAGATACTATTTGACAACAATGTATTTAGGAACTCCTCTTGATAAAATTGATTTGTATTTAGATTCCACACAAAAGATAAAAATGAGAATCAAATATGAAATGAAATTACTAAAAAGAACATACCTTGAGGATGAATAATTAAAATAATCAAATATTGAATTGAATTAACAATAAGCAAGCATGTCAAAAACAACTAAATTCTATTACTACTACAAACAAATGGCGTGCTTAAATTCGTAAGAATGAATTATTATTATTAATTTTTTCTTTATAATGGCAACTTCATTTACATTACAAAATTTTTACTTTAACATAACAAAGTTCTTATCCGATTTGTTTGAATATAAATATGTTAAATTAAATTTAAAAAGTAAAATATGTATATATGTGAATATTAAAACGCCAAAATGGATTATTAGGTTTGAAAATATTTAATTGTGTTAGTAATAATTAGTAATAATTGTATATAGTGGAAATTAATTGACTTAATTTTTGAAAGCAATAAGAATTATTAATTATCTTATTTAGAAGTTATAAGTCGAATATTAAGGGTATTTTTCACCACAAATATAAAAACATAAAAGTAAAATGCGAAATCGAATGTTTAACATCTATTCACACTTAGCTTATTGAAAAATGATTTTTTCGTATTATATTTTATCAAATTAATATAAATTAATGGTGATTAAAAGTTTATGGATTATTATAAAATAACTTTTCATCTAATACTTATTAAGTAAACATTAGTTAACGGGATTATTTTTTCAATAAAATCTTCTAGGAATGCCTTTTAATCTATAATATTAGGTCTAAAAAAAATTAATGTATATATAATTTTATTGTTTTTGTAAATCTTATATA
>NC_036247.1:739315-742028 GCF_002742605.1 Olea europaea var. sylvestris
TAATATTTTTTAACTTTATAAAATTAAAAAACACGTGTCTAGATCCAAAGCAGTCCATCTTCATATGATAACTGGTCAAAGTTGAACATGCTGTTGGAAAAAAATGGTTTAATGGGTCAACTTTGAGCCCAAATTTCAGTGGGACTCACCTTTTAAATAATACGGGACCTAGCATATTCACGTTCTACTCCGCGAGATGATTAACGTGATATATTTATTTATCGAAAACCATTTAAAATTGAATGAAATATTAAGTGTTAAAGTAACCCACATAAACTAAGGATTATGGAAGAATTTGATTTGCCAAACACTTATCCCACATAGGAAAGTTAGGAAACTTTGGTGTGGTTTATAAGGTGGAAGTTTGGAATTGGGTTTGGGCCCCAAGGGGTACCAATAGTCTTTGGAAGGGGAAAGACCTATATCCTATTGGGTTCGGTCATAAACCCACACGTGCGCGCCGCCGTCGCCGTCCGTCCGACCGGCCGGCATGGCACGGCACGAGCCCGGTGCGTGTCCAGGTCGACCTTTACACTATATTAACTTTTTGGGCCAAATTGTAAATAATCAAATTCTTGGGTACAAAATGAAATTTAAATTTTGGCTTATTCCGGGTGTTTTATTTTCTTTTAACAGTCGACTGTTTACCGACCAAACAGTCGACTGTTAGTCGACTGTTAACAGACACGACTTTTAAGAACAGTACGTCTGTTCGGATTTTTGAGACTTGTCTGAAAGGTGATGACTGTTCGAATGGCCACGAACAAGTCTATAAATAGCCAGCCTTTCTACCAGAAAATTTACACCATTTTCATTGCAAACTTTCTGTGCTTTGAATCTCATTTCCCTCTCTCTCGTTTTGATATTGTCTCGAAGTCAAAAACACTTCGTTGAGTTCGTTGGAACTCCTACAGACTGCAGTGCTGCTTCCGTAGGAGACGAAAAATTCGTTCTATCCTGGAAAACGATTGCTGGACGCTTTTAGCACCATTGAAGGTAGCAAATTCGTTTTAAGGACATATTGTGAAGTCGGTGGGCTCGAATTACAATTTTGGATCCTGTTGATCAATTCTTGCATTCAGGTAATTCTGTCGGATTGTTTTCGAAGGAGTGAATTCAAACTCTAGAAACAACAATCTTAAAACGAATTTGCTTTTTCAATTATTATTTGTTTCTGTTTCTACTCCTTCTTATCGTTGATCTTCTGGTAGTATTCAGAAATGGCAACTTCTGGTACCACACTCCCGAATACGACCGGGGAAAAACTAAAAAAGTTTAATGGGTCAGATTTCAAGCGTTGGCAACAAAAAATGCTTTTTTATCTGACGACATTAAATTTGGCTAAATTTCTCAAAGAAAACGCGCCTTCATATACCGAGCAAGACAGTGATGCTGAAAAATTGGCTGCGGTTAATGCATGGAAGTATTCTGATTTCTTATGCAGAAATTATGTGCTTAATGGATTGGATAACACATTATATAATGTGTACTGCAATGCTAAGTCTGCAAAAGAACTGTGGAAATCTTTGGACACAAAGTATAAAACTGAAGATGCCGGCACGAAGAAATTCATTGTCGGTCGTTTTTTGGATTATAAAATGGTTGACAACAAGACTGTCATATCCCAAGTTCAAGAACTTCAGATCATACTTAGCAATATCCATGCCGAAGGAATGAAACTAAGTGAATCATTCCAAGTCGCTGCACTAATTGAGAAATTACCACCTTCATGGAAGGATTTCAAGAATTACCTCAAACACAAGCGAAAGGAAATGAAACTTGAAGATATCATTGTCTGTTTGAGAATAGAAGAAGACAATCGCAAAACGGAAAAAAGGAATGGTGCATCTACTTCGATGGAACCAAAAGCTAACATTGTAGAAGGAGGCTTCAAGACAAGCAAAAAGAGGAAGCACAATGGGGAAGGACAAATTGGTTCTTCAAAAACTGCTAAAAAGTTTAAAGGCAACTGTTACAATTGTGGCAAGGCAGGACATAGATCCAAGGATTGTCGAAAGTCAAAAAATGTGAAGGGAAAAACTAACCAGGCCAATGTAACAGCTTTGAATGATGTTCTCCATATGCCAGATATTCAAAAGAATTTGGTATCTAGTTCCTTATTAAGCAAGAACGGGTTTAAACTAGTATTCGTTTCAGACAAATTTGTACTTACAAAGAATGAAATGTTTGTAGAAAATGGCTACCTGAATGAGGGGCTCTTTAAGTTTAATGTAATGACCGTTGTACCTCCGATTATGAATAAAATTACATCTTCTTCTTAGTTGCTTGAGTCATTTAATATTTAGCATGAACGATTAGGACATGTAAATTATAATACTTTGGTAGACTAATCAAATTAGATTTATTATCAAAGTGCGATTTAAATCCTAATCACAAATGCGATATATGTGTAGAAGCCAAAATGACACTTTACCCTTTCGTTCTATTAAAAGAAGTACCGAACCCCTAGATTTAATTCACACCGACATATGTGATTTAAAATTTGTTCAAACTAGAGGAGGTAATAAGTACTTTATCACTTTTATCGATGATTGTACTCGTTATTCCTATGTGTATTTGCTCAAAAGCAAAGACGAAGCAATTGAAGTGTTTAAATACTACAAGTTACAAGTTGAAAATCAACTTAGCAAAAAGATTAAGGCCATAAGAAGTGATAGAGGTGGTGAATATGATTCACCATTTGAGAAATTCT
>NC_036247.1:743562-744877 GCF_002742605.1 Olea europaea var. sylvestris
TCATATTGTCTCAATCACACTACATTGAGAAGATTCTTGATAAATTCAAGAAATATAATATTATTCCTATGAAAACACCTATGGATGTTAGTATGCATCTTGTTTCCAATACTGGTGAAAGTAAGTCTCAATTGGAATACTCTCGTATCATTGGCAGTTTAATGTATGTCATGAATTGCACTCGACCTGATATTGCCTATTCAATTAGTAGGCTAAGTCGATATACAAGTAATCCAAGCACTGATCATTGGAAAGCTATTCTTAGAGTTTTAGGGTATTTAAAACATACCCAAAACTTTGGATTACACTATTCGAGATATCCAGCAGTACTTGAAGGACACTGTGATGCAAACTAGATATCAGATACTAAAGACTCCAAATCAACAAGTGGATATGTCTTTACACTTGGAGGTGCTGCAATATCATGGAAATCTTCAAAACAGACATGTATAGCTAGATCAACAATGGAATCTGAATTCATTGCATTAGACAAAGCTGGAGAAGAAGCCGAATGGCTACGAAACTTTCTAGAAGATATTCCATGTTGGATAAAACCTGTGCCTGCTATATGTATCCATTGCGATAGTCAATCAGCAATTGGAAGGGCACAAAATGTAATGTACAACGGTAAATCTCGACATTGCGATAGTCAATCAGCAATTGGAAGGGCACAAAATGCAATGTACAGCGGTAAATCTCGACATATACGTCGTAGACACAATACTGTTAGACAATTGCTCTCTACAGACATTATCTCTATAGAGTATGTGAAATCAAAAGAGAATATTGCGGATCCGCTAACTAAAAGTTTAACAAGAGAGCAAGTCGAAAGTTCATCGAAGGGGATGGGATTAAAACTAATAAAATAATCAAAAGTTTTCATGGTGGCACCCCAACCTAGTTGACTGGAGATCCCAAGATCTAGGTTCAATGGGACAACCAAACTGTGAAAAACTTAGTATGCACTGGGAAGATTTTACTTCTACCCATTCCTATGATGAGCCAGTGCCTAGCTGTCGCGAAATAGGTTAAGATACGCTTTTAATGATTTCTATATCTTGATTTGTTCAAGTGGAGTGTAGCAGAATACTCTTTATGGAAATCACCTATGTGAGTGAGAAGGGGCCGCTTCTAAGAGAATTAGGTAAACATGAATTCTCTAAAAATCACTCATGAACCAAGAGGTGTCAAAGGCCAAAATGGACACAAACGTGAGAACCAACTGTATTCGAAGAAAAGTGTGTGACTTCTATTGTCTAGGTTTCCACAAACGGCTGACTGTTCAAAGCAACTTGCTACTGATTGGCTAAGGAAT
>NC_036247.1:744907-782797 GCF_002742605.1 Olea europaea var. sylvestris
TTTGAGCCCAAATTTCAGTGGGACCCACCTTTTAAATAATACGGGACCTAGCATATTCACGTTCTACTCCGCGAGATGATTAACGTGATATATTTATTTTTCGAAAACCATTTAAAATTGAATGAAATATTAAGTGTTAAAGTAACCCACATAAACTAAGTATTATGGAAGAATTTGATCTTCCAAACACTTATCCCACATAGGAAAGTTAGGAAACTTTGGTGTGGTTTATAAGGTGGAAGTTTGGAATTGGGTTTGGGCCCCAAGGGGTACCAATAGTCTTTGGAAGGGGGAAGACCTATATCCTATTGGGTTCGGTCATAAACCCACACGCGCGCGCCGCCGTCGTCCGTCCGGCTCGGCACGGTACGAGCCCGTGCCCGAGTCCGGTCCGGTTCGGTGTGGGTGTGGGTCCGGGTCGACCTTTACACTATATTAACTTTTTGGACAAAATTTATTTAAAATTTTGGGCCAAATTGTAAATAATCAAATTCTTGGGTACAAAATGAAATTTAAATTTTGGCTTATTCCGGGTATTTTATTTTCTTTTAACAGTCGACTGTTTCGACTGTTTACCGACCAAATAGTCGACTGTTTACCGACCAAACAGTCGACTGTTAGCCGATTGTTAACCGACTTCAGTATGTCTGTTTGGATTTTTGAGGCTTGTCTGAAAGGTGATGACTGTTCGAATGTCCACGAACAAGTCTATAAATAGCCAGCCTTTCTACCAGAAAATTTACACTATTTTCATTGCAAACTTTCTGTGCTTTGAATCTCATTTTCCTCTCTCTCGTTCTGATATTGTCTCGAAGTAAAAACACTTCGTTGAGTTCGTTGGAACTCCTTCTATCCTGGGAAACGATTGCTGGATGCCTTTAGCACCATTAAAGGTAGCAAATTCGTTTTAAGGACCCATCGTGAAGTCGGTGGGCTCGAATTACAATTTTGGATCCTGTTGATCAATTCTTGCATTCAGGTAATTCTGTCGGATTGTTTTCGAAGGAGTGAATTCAAACTCTAGAAACAACACATGCATTGCACGTTATTCCAAAATACTTTATAAGTGATGTAAAAATAATATTTGGTACTAATTTGTTTGAGGATTTAATGAGTCTTGGACGAATTGAAGAAAATAAAATTTAGCATAGAAATTTAAGAGAAGAAAATCGTATTCAAATTATACTCTCAAAACTTAATTTCTATGATTTAAATTTTTTGTAATAATACTATAAATGAACAATCTTTTTATATTACATTTGATACATAAAAATTAATCGTTACTTCATAAATTTAAACACCCATTAAAATTTCTAGATACATAAATATGAATAAATTCATTTATAATAAGTCTGGATTTATATAATTCAAGATTTAAGTGAAAATTCATTGAATCTAAATTAATGCGAATGTTAATTAATTGAGAATTAATAAAACAAATTTCATAAATGATAATAATTATGTAGTATTTATTACATATCGAAAAATGAAAAGTAATGTATTATTGAAATAATTAAATTGTAGAGGGTTAAAATCGTCTAAAAAATGATTCTCCTTTAATGTGATATTTTAATATATTATAGATATGATTAATTAAAACAATACGTTTCATGTGGATCTTTAATTTGTGCCCAAATTTTATTACGTATCGACACTCACGTTCTTTTGGCAATTTCTTAGACCAATAGTTGCTTTTATTATACATTTTTTTTTTGGTTGGAATTTGGTAAAAACTGGTTTAAGTAAAATTAAGAAAATTTGATTTTGTATCGACTTCGGCCAAATATTTAAATAGGTTTCGATACTCAAATCATGCAAGTGAATAGACTAATTTATTTTACTCGTCGTGTTGATAATCGCAGTATTTTCGAAATCTCAAATACAATTTCGGATGAATGAGAAATTGTTGTCCATAGAATAAAAAACGAGAATTCTATATTTAATACCACTGCTTGAGTAGCAGCCTAGTGAGTGGTGGTCTCCCTACTTTGAGCGCTCAAGCACCAATCGGGCTGGTAGCAAGTGACTTGAATAATTGCGTCCCTTCATGAAAACATACTAAATTTAGAGTGTGTCTCTTTGGCCACAATCTCTTATCTTCTATAAATAGAACTACTTCGAAAGCCAAATTCATTTCACACCATATTCATTTTTTGTTTTGCATCAAAACACTTTATCAATGTGGTTTTTCTTGCATTTAAAATCATTTTCTGGTGGAAAAAAATTTGTTTCGAGTTCGTTGGTCTATGTAATTTGGAGTGCTCCTATTGCAAGATTTGATCGTCAGATTTTGGGAGATGATTGTTGAAAAATCGTTAGTATCGATGCAGGGCAAATTCGCCTTAAAGAAAAAGAGTCTAAATCTTGCCTCGATCTATTCATTTTTATACATTTCTCGTTTTTTTTTACGTATCCGATTTCGGTAAGATAAATTTGTGTTCGATTTTACGCACACAAAAGGCTAGTAATTGGAATATATTTATGCATGTTAAAATTTTCCTAACATTTTAAACATGCACGAAACAAGCCCTAATAATATTATCATCCTTTAATGTTATTGCGATCTTTATAAAACTAATTATTTTACGTAATAATCAAATTGGTTCTTAAGGATGATTTCATTATATGCACAAGAGTCTTGTAATTTAACGAACATCATTAGTTGGGTAAGTTAGCCCTGAAAAGAGGTAAAAATATTGGGAAAAAACCGAAAAGTTAGTAACGATATACTCATACATATAAAGGTATACAACATCTTTGTTAGGTCCTAGCTAATTGTAATTGGCTATTCCTGTATTGAAAATCATTATTAGTTGAGTTGCAATTAAAGTTAAAGAATTGGAGATTGGTAATAAACATCTTAAATGAATCGAAGTTGGATCAAAGAGAGAAAGTAGTCACATAATAGCTCAGCAAACGTGCAAGAGGCGCTCGAGCGTTGGAAAACAGAAACAAGGCTACTAACTAGATGCGACTCTGGAACTCGAGTGGAGGTATCATATGGCCAAACTTATTCGCAATTTTGATCAAACTTGGAAGGTCTATTCAACCTCAAACACTTTTATTATATATACTCAAGCATAGGTCCGTCCTAAAGATCATTGATTCATTATTTCATACTGAAGATCATATTATTGAAGATCAATTACACAACCAAAGATCTCTTGATTCAACCACAAGATCAAGGCTTCATATTCTGAATACTCAAACATCTCGTATTATTAGTTGAGCCATAATTTCAGTTAAGAGAACATCTTACAAAGATCAAAATTGATTAATTATTCTATTGCTTCAACCAAAGATCAAAACACAAAAAATCACAGATCACAAAAATCCTAACCCTCTCAATAAGTCTTCAAAATTTTGAAGTTGGGAAGAGACAACTTGGAGTTTCAGTTGTTCCAAAACGAGGTTTGTTCTTGGTGATTTAAGCGAAGGGAAAAGAAGTCCAGAGTTTTGAAAAGCGTGGTTCACACAATTAGAGAGGTTCTTCAATGATTTATAGGTTGGATGATCAAAGTTTACTAAGGTCTAGTTTTGTTTGGACTAGCTGTAATTCATCTTTTCTAGTTGATCGTTTAGGCAAGGTTTGCCCACAAGTTTTTTCCATTTTGAAGAGTTCTTCAAAGGCTTTCATTTGTTATTAAATATAGTGTTTTTATCGTTAAGTCCAAATTATAATTGGCAATTCCTAAATTTGTAATTAACAATTCTTAGTCAAAATTATATCCTAAATGAATTGTATTAGGAGTTTATCAAGTTGTAATGAAAGTCAAAATAGGAATTATTGAGTCCTAATTATAAAATAAGTAAAGACAAATCTCGTAGTTAGGGAAATAAAAGGGAAAAGCGTAGATAGAATCCCTGAATCTAACTTTTCATTCAAGGGAGGGTTGAAGAGAGACCTAGAATTTGAAATAGTTTTCCTAGGAGAATAATAGATTTTGTAACGCCCCGACTCCTTATGGACCGAAACGCTACTTACTTTACTTAACTAACTGGTGGCTTAGTCATAGGATAATATGTTTTAGCGGAAGCTTAATTTTTACAATGATAATTTTAACAACAACCTTTCGAATACTTTAAATAAAACATTGAATAAAAAAATAACGGAGCGTAATTTATTTGAAGAAAACACAACTTGTTCTCGCATTATTCAAATACTTTAAAAAAATAACATTGAAAATGTTCACAAAAATAAATCTAAATAACTTGTTCACCTGGTTTTTCATGGGCTTGTTGCACCACTCTCCATCTTTTCCATCATCCAAGCCGAAAGTAGAATCATATCAATCTGTAGAGAAGGGGTTAAACCCGTGAGTTAAAAAAACTTAATAGATATCATTGATGCATTCGTGATCAAGCTATACATTTCAAAGCTGTAACTTTAGAAACCTTTTCATAGTAGGATTTTCGGTAGAATCCCAAACACGTAGAGTCATGACTTAACACGACGCCTCGATCGGAAGTACATGCCATACCTGGAGGTACCATTAGACATGGAGGTGTATGCCGTACCGGAGGTACCAATAGACATACAAATATTAACATAAATTTTCATTTGCTAGAAACTTATAACTTAACACGAATTAACACTTTGCACCTCTACCTATCTTGATTGATGCTTTGAACCTAGTTGAAAAATGCACTCCTTTGATGTTTAAAAAAAAAAAATACTCCGTCGAGAATTGATGCTTGGAAAACACTTCTTGATAGCACCAAAACTTCTAGGAAAAACTAATTTTCCCCTCTCCTTTCTCTTTTTTCTAGACTTGAAAACTCTCTCTTTTATGCTTAGAAGCTTTTGTCTTGGTGTGAAAAATGTGTATGCATTGGGGTCTATTTATAGGTGAAAATCTCACAACTTAAGGGCAAGTGAAGGGCCTAATACTCATTAATACGGGTGCCATTTATGTGGAAGTTATAGGTTTAAGAAGGTGTTAGAAAATCGTGTAAGAATTTGACTTTTCATATTCCGCGTACTTCGGTTGATACTGTACAGCCTTTAGTATTTCTATTATAACTTTTTCTTCCGATATCTGATTGAGGTAATTCAAAGTGCGTTGGAAAGCTAACTCAAAGAGCTACAACTTTTCTTTAGATATAATTTTCCAAATCGAATTTTTTCTATGTCATAAATGGGTCTCAAATGAGACTAAAAATCTGAAGTATACTTTAGCCATCCAATATTCATGTCTTAGTGCCACTAAGGTGTTTAAAATTATTTGGGGTTCTACATCCCCCACACCTTAATTAAACTTTCGTTATCGAAATTTACCTTCTGATTGGACGAATAGTGTTGGATACTTGTTTTTGGCTTCCTCTTCCCCTTTCCAAGTGGCCTCTTCTATTTCATGATTATTCCATTGTATTTTAACCAATTGAATTTCTTTGTTCCTTAGTTTATGCACATTTTGATCCAATATCCTAATTGGTACCTCTTCATAGGATAAGTCCTTTTGTACTTTCACGGACTGATAGTTCACTACATGATTAGGATCATGTACGTATTTCTTGATCATTGATACATGAAACACGTTGTGCACTGCCGATAACCCAGGTGGGAGAGCTAATCGATAGGCTACATTTTTGACCCTATCAAGTATCTCGAATGGTCTGACATAACGGGGTCATAACTTTCCTTTCTTGCCAAACCTAAGTACACCTTTCATCGGTGCCACTTTTAGAAACACTTTTCTCCAACTTTGAATTCTAAATCCTTCCTCTTTGTATCCGCATAGCTCTTATATTGATCCTGTGTTGCCTTTATCCTTTCACGGATCTTATCGATTGCCTCAAATGTCCTTTCAACTATTTCTAGTCCCAAAAGTCTCTTCTCCCCGACCTTATCCCAATGAACAGGGGACCTACATCTTTTACCATAGAGAGCTTCGTACGATGCCATCCCGATAGTTGCTTGGAAGCTGTTATTATATGCGAATTCTACTAGGGTATGTATGACTCCCAACTTCAGCATGTCTTCCGAAGTTTGGATGGTCCTTTCAAATTGACCATCGGACTGAGGGTGATATGCTGTACTAAAGTTCAGCTTCGTTCCCATAGCTCCTTGTAGACTTTTCCAAAATTTGGACGTGAACCTTGGGTCCCTGTCAGATACAATGGACACAGGTACGCCGTGTAATCTCACAACCTCCTTATGTACAACTGTGTCAATTGGTCTAAACTGAATGTCATTTTCACTGGAAGAAAATGAGCTAACTTTGTCAATCGATCCACTATTACCCATACAGCGTTGTTTCCTCTTGCTGACTTCAGGAATCGAACCACAAAGTCCATTGTGATATTTTCCCATTTCCATTCGGGTATGTCCAATGGATTTAACAATCCAGCCAGTCTTTGGTATTCTGCCTTAACCTGTTGACATACGATGCACTTTTCCACGTACAATCCTATACTTCTTTTCATATTTCTTCACCAAAATGTATCTCGGAGGTCTCGATACATTTTCGTACCACCGGGATGTGTGGTGTATGGGGTGGAATGAGCCTCTTTCAATATCTCGTTTCTCAAGACTTCATCCTTAGGTACACAAATTCTCCCCTTAAACATCAGTGCCTGATCTGAAGCTATTTCAAAATCTTTTCTTTTATCAGTACCAATTTCATTCTTGATCTTCAACAAGAATGGGTCATTACCTTGTGTCTCTATAATTCGATCTCTGAGAGTAGGTCGAATTATTAAAGCTGCTAAACGAGCAGTGACTTGTCTTGGTATGGTAACCACTTCGATCTGCAACTTTTCCAAGTCCTTGACTAACTCCATTTGAAAAGTGGGTAGTGACGCCAACTGTCCCATTGATTTTCTACTTAAGGCGTCGGCCACAACATTAGCCTTACTAGGATGGTAATGGATAGTGCAATCGTAATCATTCACCAATTCCAACCATCGTCTTTGTCGCATATTCAATTCCTTCTGTGTGAATAAATATTTGAGACTCTTGCGATCTGTGTAGATATCGCACTTCCCTCCATACAAGTAGTGTCGCCATATCTTCAAGGCGTGTACTACCGCTGCAAGTTTTAAATCATGCATCGGATAGTTTTGCTCATGTTTCTTCAATTGTCTTGATGCATAGGCTATCACTTTTCTATTCTGCATCAGTACACATCCCAATGCTTACTTGGATGTATCACTGTACATAACAAACCCTTCCGTACCCTCAGGTATTGTTAACACGGGTGCTGATATCAACCTCTGTTTAAGTTCTTGGAAACTTTTTTCACATTTATCCGTCCATTGAAATTTTACTCCCTTCATTGTAAGCTTCGTCATTGGTCCAGTTATTTTGGAGAATCCTTCTATGAATCTCCGATAATATCCTGCTAATCCTAGAAAGCTTCGTACCTCGCCAGCATTAGTTGGTTCTTTCCAGTTGGTTATTGCTTCCACTTTTGCTGGATCTACCTTAATCCCTTGGGCAGTGACTATATGTCCAAGAAATCCAACTCGTTCAAGCCCGAACTCACACTTCTTGAATTTGGCATACAGCTTCTCCTTGCGTAATACCTCTAATGCTATTCTTAGGTGCTCTTCATGTTGCTCCTTACTCTTGGAATATATCAGAATGTCATCAATGAAAACTATGACAAATTTATCCAAGTACTGATGAAATACACGATTCATCAGGTCCATGAACACTGTAGGTACATTGGTTAGCCCAAACGGTATCACTGTAAACTCGTAGTGTCCATAACGAGTTCTGAAAGCCGTCTTAGGTATATCCTTTGACTTTACTTTCAATTGATGATATCCCGATCATAAGTCAATCTTGGAAAATACTTTAGCTCCTTTCAGTTGATCTAACAGATCCTCGATTCTCGGGAGTGGGTACTTATTCTTGATAGTTAATCGATTTAACTCCCTATAATCGATGCACATCCTCATGCTTCCATCCTTTTTCTTCACGAACAACACCGGCGCACCCCATAGAGATACACTTGGCCGTATAAAGCCCATATCTAGGAGTTTTTGCAACTGCTTCTTTAACTCTTGTAGTTCTTTCGGGGCCATTCGGTATGCGGCTTTTGACACTGGTGCCGTTTCGAGATTTAAGTCTATGGTGAATTCCACTTGATCTTCTGGAAACACATCTACGAATTTTTGTACTATTGGTACGTCTTCAACCTTTATCGTCTCCTGTTTCCCTCCTGAGATGTTTACTAAGTATCCTTTACATGTTTCTTTTCTCAATATCTTCTCAACTTGTAAAGTCGATACTAGTCAAATAAGGGATTTCGTCTTCATTCCAAGGAACGAAAATGGTTCCTCTCCTGGTTTCTAAAATGATACCTCCCTTTCCTTACATCGGATGGTGGCATAATTACAACCCAACCAATCCATGCCTAGTATTACATCAAAATCCTTCATTTCTATCATGTATAGGTTCGCTTCCATTGGTTTTCCGTCAACTTCAATACTTACTGATTTGGCTATTTTATCAGTACTCAAAGGGTTGCCTGAAGGAATGCTAACCTCTAATGTACCTTCCGACTTATCACAGGTAATACTAGATTTAGCCATAAAAGTTGTCGATACAAAGGAGTGTGTAGCTCCTGAATCAAACAATACATAAGCAGGCGTATTGGCTATCAATAAAGTACCTGCTATGACATTCGAGTTTTCCTTTGCATCTTTTTGAGTCATTGCAAAAACTCTTGCTCTCCCTTTCTGGTTCTGGTCATTGTTATCATCCTTCTTCGGGGTAAATGTGGGGCAATCCTTGAAAATATGCCCTGGCTTGCCACATCTAAAACAGACATTCTTCTCTTGCAAACACACGCCACGATGCGTCTTTCCACACTTAGGACATGGCTCTATAACTGGCATAATGCTCTTGTTGGCATTAGCTCAGCCATTAGCTTTCTTGTTCTGCCACTTGCCCTTTCCCTTGTCCTGGGCATTCCATTTCCTTTTACCCATACTGCCATTGTTCGGTTGATTGAATAGTTGACTATATTGCTCGGTGCTAGACTTCTGGTACCAGATAGCATGAGCTCTTTTCAGCATTTCACGGTATGAGGTGAAACGATGGGACATAAATATCATGCTTATATTTGGGTTCAACCCTTGTTCAAACCTCCTGACTTTCTTGTCCTCCGTATCTACCAGATGTGGAGCATACCTTGAAAGTTGGTCAAACTTCCTTTCATACTCAGTCAAGGACATAGCATTTGCTTGAGTTGGAGAAATTCACTTTCTTTGTGATCCCTCAAAGACTGTGAGAAGTACTTGTCCATTACTTCCTCTTTAAATCGCTCCCAAGTCAATTCCACTTGTTGCTCTGAGGTCCTCGTCCTTGACATCGAATCCCACCAGTGGCTTGCATCACCGGAGAACATAAACTCAGCACACTGGACCTTCTGGTCGTCTGTGCACCCTATTAATTGGAATATTCTCTTCAACTTGTGAAGCCACTCCTCGGCTGCAAATGGATCAGCTGCTCCATTGAAGGTAGGGGGCTTGTGTCTTCTAAATTGCTCGACCACTGAAACATGGGTTGGAGGAGCATTAGGAGCTAGTGGTAGGGGTTGCGCCGAGTTCGGGTTTTGCCTGCCAAGGTCTTGGACCGCTTAGAGGAGATCTCTTATCAAGTTGGTTTGGTTTGAGCGGGCCATTTTCCTTTAGACAAAACATATGGTTTTTATTAGTTTCATACTTCGAATTCTAAAAAAGAAGATAAAGTTTTATTTCTTTACATAAAGGAAGTTGTTACAAGGATTTAAATCTGATCCCTATAAGTTCTACGGATCTTCTTTGGTGGAGCCTCATCTCTAGAGGAGTCTTCCGCCTCAGGTCCAGATTCTATGTCCATCTCAACCTGTGGCTCGGGTTCAGGATCATTCCCTTCTTCAGGCTCTTCTTCTTCATCAAGTTCAATTACTATCTCCGGTTGAGGTTCTAAGTTTTCCCTCCTTAGGTCTAGGAGTGATTGGCAATACACTTCAAATTCAAATATATTTGGGTGCTCCTCTAGCATTACATCCCTAACTGTGACTCCCATATCTCCCCATTGAGGTGGAAGGGAGTGTATGAGATTATTTATAGTCTCAATATGCGTTATCTCCATTCCAGCATTCACCGCTGTCATGCACCTTTCATAGACATCATGTATATGTTCATCAAGTGGACGGAGCAGATGAGTCATGTAATTCTGAATGACGATTCTACGGTTCAATGCTCCTCTATGTGTCCTAGCCGTTCTACGAGCCATATCTGTTGCATTTTCGCATATCATACACTTTTTTTTTACTCTTGAAAAAATGGCTACTGTTACATAACATTCTACCTATAAATTCTAGCCCAATGCGTATCTTTTGAAAAAAAAAAAACACATCTTTCAAATCATTTCTAACTGACATAATATATCTTGAAAATAAACATAAGTTGTATCATAGCATCGCAAAGCATCATAACATAGTTTTTTCATGAAAACATTAACTTTGAACGTACCTGGGCCATAGGATGAGATTGATGGATGGATGCAAGATGCCATGGAGTATCTTAGACTTTTCCATTTAAAAAAAAAAAACATACTTGGTCTATAGAACCGGCTAAACCGTTTTTTTTTAAACATACTTGGTTTACAGAACCGGCTAAACCATTTTTTTATATAAAAAAACATACTTGTTCTACAGAACTGACTAAACCGTGCTCTGATACCACGCTGTAACACCTCGACTCCTTGTGGACCGGAACGCTACTTACTTTACTTAACTAACCGGTGGTTTAGTCATATGAGAATATGTTTTAGCGGAAGCTTAATTTTTACAATGATAATTTTAACAACAACCTTTCGAATACTTTAAATAAAACATTGAATAAAAAAATAACGGAACGTAATTTATTTGAAGAAAACACAACTTGTTCTTGCGTTCAGCGTTATTCAAATACTTTAAAAAAATAACATTGAAAACGTTCACAAAAATAAATCTAAATAACTTGTTCACCGGGTTTTTCATGGGCTCGTTGCACCACTCTCCATCTTTTCCATCATTCAGGCTCAAGGTAGAATCATATCAATCTGTAGAGAAGGGGTTAAACCCGTGAGTTAAAAAAACTCAATAGATATCATTGGTGAATTCGTGATCAAACTATATATTTCAAAGCTGTAATTTTAGAAACCTTTTCATAGTAGGATTTTCGGTAGAATCCCAAATACGTAGAATCATGACTTAACACGACGCCTCGACCAGAAGTACATGCCGTACCCAGAGGTACCATTAGACATGGAGGTGTATGCCATACCGGAGGTACAATTAGACATACAAATATTAACATAAATCTTTATTTGCTAGAAACGTATAACTTAACACGAATTAACACTTTGCACCTCTACGGCTCTACTTACCTTGATTGATGCTTTGAACCTTATTAAAAATTGCACTCCTTTGATGTTTCAAAAAAATAAAAAAAAAACTCCGTTGAGAATTGTTGCTCAGAAAACACTTCTTGATAGCACTAAAACTTCTAGGAAAAACTATTTTTCCTCCCTCTCCTTTCTCTTTTTTCTAGACTTGAAAATTCTCTCTTTTATGTTTAGAAGTTTTTGTCTAGATGTGAAAAAGGTGTATGCATTGGGGCCTATTTATAGGTGAAAATCTTACAACTTAAGGGCAAGTGAAGGGCCTAATACTGATTAATACGGCTGCCATTTATGTCGAAGTTATAGGTTTAAGAAGGTGCTAGAAAATCGTGTAGGAATTTGACTTTCCATATTCCGCGTACTTCGGTTGATACTGTACAACTTTTAGTATTTCTATCATAACTTCTTTTTCCGATATCCGATTGAGGTAATTCAAAGTGCGTTGGAAAGTTAACTCAAAGAGCTACAACTTTTCTTTAGATATAATTTTCCAAATCGAATGTTTTCTATGTCGTAAATGGGTCTCAAATGAGACTAAAAATTTGAAGTATACTTTAGCCATCCAATATTCATGTCTTAGTGCCACTAAGGTGTTTAAAATTATTTGGGGTTCTACAGATTTTAGGATTCAAAATTTGCTCGGACGCAATTAGCAATTTTCTCTTTTCTTTGGAAGGATTTCTAACTAGAACGGCGAAGAAGAATGCATAGTCTCCAAGGGCAAAGACCCTTGAATTGAAGCAGTAATAGAGGACTTTGATCCCCAGGCCCCTGTGAGGGCATAGGTCATGCGATTGTATACATTGCTAACACCCTTAGACACTTTGACATTAAAATCTTAAAAATGGAAAGGTCCTGAAATATTATGGTGCTTAGAGGATATCGAAGGGGTTGCATTAAAATCAATCCACACTACAAAATTAAAGGAAAAGTCAAAAGTTGCCTGAAAATTAAACAAGAAAATAAAAGATGAAAGCCTAAATAGATATACTCACTTGTGGTAGTTTGAATGCTAACTTTGTAAAAATTTAAGTTGAAAAGATGGAGCAATCTTTTAGCTTCGTGAGTCTCAGAGCTCAAGTTAAAAATAGTTGTTGCCAAAGTATGAAAATCACTAAGAGTTTGACCTTCGAGGGGGATTGGTTGCTAACCTACACCAACACACTAAAGTAATATAATATCAAAGTTAAAAAAAAAAGGGAGAATAAAACACTTACTGTATTCACTATAGAATTGAGACATAACAATCAAAGAGTTTGGATCATTACGTTGAAAACCCCAGTTGTTTTGGATAAAGAAAAACTCTCCTTCTAGTTATGTATCTTATTAGGAGTAATTACAAATTTTGGCACATTCTAGAGCGGGAAGAAATGTAGTAATACTCCTTTTGAGGGTTCACTTTGTTTTTTTTTGCTTTCACTAGATGATAAATCAATTGAAATACATCCGATGAAAGCTCCCTTCTAACCCAACTCCACAACAAAGAGGACACAGCCATGTGAGTTATCCATTTGGAGTAAGTTGGATAGGAGCAATGTTAAAGGAAGAAAAAATCTTCAAAAGAAGTGATGGAAAGGGACTCTAAGTCCCATATTCATTGAATATTTATGGATGGCTATCCAATCACGAGGAGAATGATCCATAGTTTGAAATTGCCCATGAATCATCAGGACGTTAAACTGATCTCGAATTTTACCAAATCCTACTCGATAAGGGTAAAAAAAAATTTAAAGTTTAAAAAACTTCCTCAATCACTCTCATTAAAGCCAACTGGCTCACTCGAAGGTTTGTGCAGGTTTGTGCACCTTATCATGCATCTCAGTACTAGGTTGGGAACTACTCACTTGCCTAAGAAGTTCTGGGTTAACGCAAGTACCAGAGTGAGTAACTGCTGAGTAAGGCAATAACCTTAGTATAAAATACTTATAAGGAGAAAAAAATAAAAGAGAGAGAGAGAGAGAAAGAGAGAAGAAAAATAGAAATAAATATAATTAGTTGAAAAAATAATTTTTTATCATTACTTTAATGTTTGTAAAAGGAAAAATGAAAGATAATATTGAAAAAACAAAAAAATACATATTATTATTACCATTGTTGTTGTTGTAATGTCTCACAAAATCTGGTGATGAATAAGAGACAAATTTTTAGATTTTATTTTAGTATTTTCCATTTAAAAGTTTTTATGCTAGAGACTTTTATAAAAGTCCTTAAAAGTCATTAACAATATGAACATTCCTACACTTATAAAGACTTCTAAAAAGTTTTAATTGAATATATTGTAACTTTTAAAGATTTTTAAAATTTTTTGAGTCTAGATTGATTACAACAATACTTTTAAGAGTAATGTTATTTAACACCACTGTTGTTACAAAACCAATGTAAATGGTATTAAATGATAGGATAATTAAATGAATCATATAACTCTATCTTTATTTGAGCATGTGACATTATGACACTTAGACTGATGCTCTAATACCATTTGTACTATATAGCATTATTCTACTTTTAAAGAATCTCAAAAGGTCTACATTAAATACCGCTAAACATTTCAAATTCTCAAAAAGTCTTTAAAATTACCAATTGAATACATGCCCTTAGTTTAAAATCCAAAACTGTGAGCAAATGGTGTACAAAATATGACAAGGTGTGCAATAGAATGCAATTGATCAACAAATAATTAACCCATGAAATCAATATTAATTAAAGAACGAAAGAAAATCTAACAGATTTCAATAATATTTAATCAACAAAAACCAAACCTCTCAAACACTCTTAGGCAATCTTATTAAGCTCCTCTTTAATTATTGTTATTCAAAAAATTATTTTTCTTAAACACATTTTCAACCACAATCTCGAAATAAAATAATTTTGCAAGTCAACCCAAAACTTTCCCTACTTCTAATAACCCATTTCCAGAAAATCACTATTACAAAATCTAGTTTCCCGACAGATGCAGTTCAAACAAACGCATAAAACCTAACAAGAAGTAAATGATTTGAAAATAGCATCCCAAGTCCTCAACTACTAACAAAAAATATATAATGACCCCAGATTAAGAAATAATACTGCACATGTGGCGATGTGGTTGTACAATAAGGTAGTCCTATTACATATGGACATAAAAAGTTCAATGGTACAAGAAAAAGAGTATATTTTGCCTCTTCTCACATCCCGTCGACAATGACGATGAACTGAGATAAGATTGAGTTCATGCTCCTGCAACTTTATTTTATTCTTTCAAGCTAAATATTGTTGTTCATCATAGAAAGAGACTGGAATGCAAAGCTCCAAGAAAAAGGCATGAAGATGTGATAATTGAAAAGAGGATGAATATAATTTTGAAATATCCAACTGCATAACGTCATTCTATATCAGACAAGTAAAATATACTATTTTTCGTTGTGTTTAAGCATTTAAGAAATTTCCTCCATTGGCACTGACAAGATTAATTTTAATTAGAATTAGATATGACTTGTTTGTTAGGTAAAACTCGAGACAGATTAGTGGAATTGGAAAAAATGAATGAAAAAGGCAAAAACAAAAGGAATTCAAAGTTCGGGATCATATTGCAAATATCCAATATTTGATTCAGACCACCAAACAATAAGTAAAGTTTGTTAGGAGTCAATTGGATACAATTAAGGGTAAAAAAAGATTAAAATATAATTAAAGGATTTTCACAAATCAATTTCCATCCGTACAAAGCATATTCTAGATTTTTTGTTGGAGATTGAGAACCATGTTTCAGTTAGCAAATGTTCGAATTGGAGAAATTCTATTTCTAGAAAAATTTTAGCCATTTGAGTTAGATTTCCAATTCACTTTAAATCACTTTAATCAGATATCTAGAAAGAATGTTATGACCAAAATTCCAACGACTGTACATATATATAGTGTGCGCGCACGAAGGTAGTTTTCCTTATTTGATTGAAACTTCTTTGGAACCCAACTTGGATGTACTTTTTGACCTAATTTCACCTAATATAATATAAGACATGAGCAGCCATTGAAAGATTTTTCTCTCATCTTTCAAATCACTTCCATATCATAAAATCATTCAAGAATTGAGAGGGGAAAGGGGGCAAATTTATCATAAGTTGGAGATGAGAACAAATCTAGCATGTTGATTGAATCAATAAACATCAAGAGGTTGAAGAATCAAAGCCCGAGAGATATGACCCGATATAGGCTGCAAATAAGCAAAAATATGACGAACGTTAACAAGAGGCTGAGGCCAAGGATCAAGATTAATTCGAGCCAACGGAACCGAGTTTTCACTTGCTTGAAGTATTTAGACCAAAATGTTGAAGATAACATACAATTAAATAAGTTTGATGAAGGATATGAGGGCCAAAACAACTTGGAGGCGATGCAATTCAGGATGCTGGGAATCGGGCCTGTCATAAAGCCATGAGACTGTAAGGCTTTAAATCTCATGCGATTGCGCCCAAGAGGAAGCAGAAAACTGACTGGCAGCAAGGGTTGATCCATGCGACCGCATGGACATATACCATGTAGCCGCATGGTGTATTTCGAGACCAAGAACTTTAATTTTCTCGCAAGTTTCCTATTTGCTTTAGAAATCTAATCTTTTAGTATCTTTACAATATTTTGCACGTATTTTCCTTTTAAAATTAGGTTTTTAGGACTTGATAGGCTTGTTTGCTTCCACTTTCTTGTTCTTAATTGAACAATTCAAACTTATCAAGATTAACAATTTTGTGACGTTTACAAAATCCGGGTGAGGTTCAATAATTGTGTGATCAAGAGGTCGACAAATTCATTGTTGTTGGTTGCTTGGTTCATAGTTTTGGATTAAATCCAAAATCTTGAATCTTTGACGTTCTTGCGATCCGATTTCAATCTTGTTGTGGGTTTCGTAGCCATTGTTGCTACACTGGTTTACATTATCGGGTAGATAATTATAATAAAAATTTGACCTTAACATTTCTTTTTTGTATTTATAAATTTTGGGCGATGCTTTTTCATTCTTATTGTTTTATGAGAAAATTGCAGCTATGGTACCAAACATTTCATTTATTAGTAAACTTAACTCATACCTTTCATTTGTGCCATCGGAGATACCAAACCTTTAAAAAAAATCTCATTTGGAGCCCAAATGGATGGACCTACCCTGACCCCACACCCCTCATAGAAGCCAAACCAACGTCTACCTACCCAACTGCGTTGACTACCATCGTCCACCACTCCCAAATCAGTTGATGACCATCATCAACCATCCCCAAACCACCACATCGCAACCTCCATCAAAGTTACTATAAACAATTCATATCATTGCCTATCTACCCAAACTAAAACCCACAACCACAACCACAACCACCACCACCGTATAACTCCACCAATTTCAAGAATTTGAGCAATAAATCAACAAATCACAACCGCCTATTGTAGCCCCAAATGTCATGTATAAGCTGTGGTGGCTCCAATCAAATTTGAGTATGGATTCCACAGCTCTACCCTTTTTGAATAATTGAAATAATATCACAAAATTTTTTTCTTTCAATACAAAATTGAGTAAATAACAAAAGAATCAATGGAGGAATTATTAGATAATCAATTGAATAGTTGGAATATGGATAGAGATAAACGAGAAGTTTATAAATCAGTCGTTGCAGTTGAAATAAAACCAACCCAACTATTGCAAAATCTTGGAATTGGCATCCAAAGAGAGGCAAATAATGTTGAAGTATAGGCCAGGTAACAATGGGCATGGACGGTGGCGGCGTCAGGAGATGGGGTGAGTGGTAGTTGTGGTTTCGATTCCTGGTTTTAGTTTTTGGGGATGGATGTGTGTGATGTATGTAGAGAAGATGAAGTGTATTTGTATTTTAGGTTTTCATTTTAAAATATAATTTTAACATTTTAACCTTTTAAAATTAATCAAAATTTGGTCAAAATGTTGGCTCTAGGTAAACTAAAGGATTAACTAACAGTTTTCAACCATTTGGACTCCAAGTGTGATTTTTTAAAGGTTTGGTATCGCTGATGGCTCAAATGAAACGTTTGTGTCAAGTCTGTTAATAAACGAAGGATTTGATATCGTAGCTATTATTTTTCCTTGTTTTTTCATTAGAAATATGTTTAGTCAGATTCTTTGTATTGGATGAAGATGAACCTTATCGTTTATTTATTTTAATTAAAATTATTAATTTACTTTACTTCTTGTGGTTCTTGGTTAATTTTGCATACCAATAGAATTATTTAATTGTTTGGCGATTTAGTAGATAATTAGTTGCTTATTGAAGTGTTAGAAGAGTCACAATGAGTTTAGAATGCGGTAAAATTAACTTATATGCAAAAGATTTTAGTAATAAAATTTATGACTTGTACAATCAAATAGATAATTTAAAATTTAATGCATTTAGGCATTCGAATTTTAGATAGGAATAGATTCAGGTCGTGGTTAGAATAAATTTAATTTGTCTTGAAAAAAAAGTTAAATACATTAACTTTATCGATTGTCAAGAACGCGTGAACAAAATTAGATTAAAAATAAAAAATTGAAATAGATAACAATAGGTGGAGTCGAAATCCAATACAATAATCCATATTTTAATAAAACCAAACTTTTAAAGGTTTCTTAGATTAATTTAGGAAAAATAAAATAAAAATACTTTTTTGTCACATAATTTGAAATCCATACATAACTAATAAACTTGAATTGAAATTTATTCTCTATGGGATGATACTTTTAACTCACTCAAATCTATTACTTGTGAACCAGTCATACGCTTGCGGAATTTTACCAAGCAAATTTTTGGCGTTGTTATTGTGGAACAAAATATTTAGTTTGAGTTATTCATTTATATAATATTCAATTTTATTTATTTATTTTGTTTTATTAATTTCAGTTACCCATCCTGATTTCTCTTGCGCTTCGTATTCTTCTAGGAATTATTCAACAGTACAGGCATGCTTCTGACAATAGCAAGGGCAACAAAACAATTGCAATAATTCAGCACAACATTGATGAAGAAAATGTGTTTGCAGAAAACATAAATTGTAAGCTTTGTGATGGGATGCATTATACTAGACAATACTTATATACAAGAACTAATCTAATAAAGGCTTCATGCCTGAGGTCCAGTATATATCTATACATGAGGATGATGACATAATACTTAGGGGACTTGGTCATCCCTTGTTGAATGAGAAAGCAGTTGCAAAATATTATAATGAACTTGTTATATTAGATGAAAGCAAAATATGATTGGGAGATACCTCATTCTGGAGAGAATTCAAAAGGTGGGAATGTAATCCACTTGAAAATGTTCAAAGTAAAGAACTACCATTACCTATGGAGACCGTGAATCGAAATTTAACTCGAGGAGATATCAATTGTTGAAGAAGATTATAAAGAGGATAACAAACTAATCACAAAAGAACTAAACAAAGAAGTGGCAATTGATAAAGATGAAATTAACACACAATCTTTTGACTCCATCGATTGCCCAACCATTGAATTTATGATTAAATTTGAGGAGGAGATAGAAGTCTAGCCTATTAATTTCGAAATGGATAAAATTGGCAAGTTATATCACATTGAAGGAGAAAGGTTAAGATTTGGAGAATTAATGAAAAGTGGAGCAAAGTAAAAAAGAAGCAAATTGAGCAAGACGTCAAAAACTTTCAAAATTCATGACATAAATTACCAAAGTCAAATTAATGACTATAAATGAGTGTTTATTGGAAGGCAACCCAATTTTCTTCTCTTTTTATTTTATCTTCTTTCTAAATTATAGAATGAGTAAATGTTATTGCTTTAAATAGTATATGGCATTTTCATCCTCATATTTTTCATTATTATGTGTTAGAGATTATTTGTTAGTTGTTACAATTGACTTTTTTATTATGAAGGAATATGACACTTGAACACATTGAAAAAGAAAAAGGCATAGCAAGTGAGTCAGCAAATTCAAACCAGTCCATTCATTGCCTGTAGGTGTATCAGGGGAGTGTAAGTTTTTTTCTTTGCCCTTAATATTTATATATTGCTTGTTATTTTTGACATTGAGGGCAATGTCTGTTATGAGTTTGGGAGAGAAAAAAATATCGAGTTTTACTTTTTTGTTTTTGTTTTTGTGCTTTGTCGTGCGCAAAAAAAAAATAATCTGAAAATTAAAAAAAAAAAATTTTAGCTTTATTTTTGCTTTTGATTGATTGTGTGGGTTGATAAATTTGTCTATTATGATACATATATTTGAAACTATCTATCAGGTTATAAAAAGCAGAAAAGTCACATGTTAAGTTGATCTATGCTTATTCATGTTAAATTTGACATTTTTGCGTACAAGATTTATGTTTTGCATCATGAAAAATTAATTTGATTCAAAATTTGAATAGATTAAAAAAACTTAGTGACCTTAAATGCAAAACTCAGATAAGTTATACATCCTTAAACCAATTCTAGAATAGTTTTGGGGGTGATTGAGTTGTTATAGGAAAATGTTAAAATAAATGTGGACTTCATATGTGCTAAATTTTGTGTGAATTGTCTAAAATCAATAAGATGAAAATTAGGAGAAAATCTTGAGTTAGGGATTGATTTTTGAGAATTAATGTTCAATAAGGGACATTGTACTAGTCATTGCAAAAAAAGAAAAAAAGACTATCTTATTGTTAAACTTCTCTTCATAAACATTATGACTCGAGTGATTAAGTTTGTAAGGGTATCTAAAATTTGGTGCTTTGTAATCATTTGACTTGAGAATTATCGGCCAAATGCTCACTACAAGGGTCATTTAGAAACTTAATAGAGAGAAGTAAACACATAAGATAAAAATAAAATAAAAAGCGAAAAAGTAGGTGCATGAAGTAAAAGACATATTGTATGCATTGATTAAGCCTCAAACACTTATTTTTAGAGAATGAAACATTTAACAAGGAATTATTAGTTTAGTTGATTCTTGAGGTTGAAGCGATAAAAATAAGAAGAATCTTTATTTGTTGATTGAACTGAAATTAGTAATATCTAAACAAATTAGAGATGATATGAATTAGTATATAAATTCAACCTTAGATCATACCTTGTGAAATGGTTAAAAAATAAGTTTGGAGTTATGAATCTCACGAGAGAAGAAATCATAAATTTATGATGATTAACATGAATTCACACTCACACCCACACACACATCGGTTTTGTATTGGATAAATAAAAATTAATTTTAACTTTGTGATTTTGTACCAGTTTATAGTTTTGATATATAAATTCCATTCTTGAGACTAAAGACAGATTATGTAACCATATTTGTTTAAAAAATAATTTATTTAAGTAAAAGTTTATTTTGTTTGAGCGCAAACAATATTTCAAGTTTGGGGTGTTTGATAAGAGTATTTTTACACTCATTTAGATCTTTAAATAAGATTAAATGTAATAAATTTTGATGATTTATGACTTAATTAGATATTAGTTTTGTTTGTTAGGGAAAAAATTGAGGCAAATTGGATTAAATAAACGAAAAATGGGTAAAAAAGAAGGAAATTCAAAATTCGAAATCATATTGTAAATATTCAATAGTTGATTCGGTCTACAGAACAATGAGTAAAGTTTGTTAGGAGTCAATTTGATATAGTTAGAAGTCAAAAAATAGGGAAATGCAATCAAATGATTTTCACAAATCAATTTTCAAGTGCACAAAGTATGTTCTAGATTTTTTGTCGAGAATTAAGACCCATTTTTCGGATAGCAAACATTCATATTGGGAAAATTCTACTTCTAAAAGAATTGTAATCCTTTAAGTCAGTTTTTCATTGCACCGTGAATCACTTCAATCGGATATTTGGAGAACAAATGATCAAATACATAATCATGCGCGCGCGAAGGCAACTTTCTTTATTTGATTGAAACTCTTTTGAAATTCAACTTAGACATTTATAGACCTAATTTCACCTTATATAATGTAATACATGTGCAACCATTGAAAGATATCTCTCTCTCACCTCAAAAATCACTTTCATATCATAAAGTCATTCAAGAATGAGGGACAAATTCATCATAAGTTGGAGAAAAAGACAAATCTAGCACGTGGATTGAATTAAGAAACATCAAGAAGTTGAAGAATCAAATCTCGGGGTAGATAATCAAGTACAAGAATTAGACTATGACATCTTTCTCTTGTATTTATATATTCAAGTAATGCCTTTCCATTATTATTATTATTATTATTATTATTATTATTATTATTATTATTATTATTAGAAATATGTGTCACTAGATTCTTTGTATTAGATAAAGACTTATTGTTCATTTATTTCAATTCAAACTAGCAATTTAGTTTATTTCTTGTGTTTGGCCATCAATTAGATAATTAGTTGTTTGGTGTAGTGTTGAGAGATTCACAATAAGTTTAGAACGTGGTAAATTTATTATATGTGCAAGAGATGTTTGGAATAACTTTATACTTATCCAATCAAATAGATAATTTAAAATTTAATGCATTCTAATAATTTGAATTTGGGTTAGGAATAGATTCGGAGAGTGGTTAAAATCTATTTAATTTGTCTTGAAAAAAGAAAGTTATGCATATTAACTTCATCAATTAAATCAAGAATAGAAATAAATAACAATAGGCGGTGTCGAAATCCAATAAAATCATCCATAATTTGATTTAAAAAAAACCCCAAATATTTATAGTTTTCTTAGATTAATTTAGCAAAAATCAAATAAAAACTCTTTGGTGTTACATAATTCGAAATCCAATTCCCTGTGGGACTATACTCTTAACTCATTCAAAATTTTCACTTGTCAATGATCTTATACGCTTGTAAGATTTTACCGAATAGGCACTAGGAAGAAAATGCGATAACTCACATAAAAACGACAAATATATGAATTGAATATAATAAACTCCAAATTAGGATAATCTAACTTCCCATTCTCCCTAAATCTTTAGTGTACCAAGCACACTCTCACAAATATAAATATATTATGTAACCCTAATCACCCCTATTTTTCTGAAGGACTAATAATTTACAAAGAATTATAGTCTTGTACTTCAAAAGCTACTTTATTTACTTGGTAGAAACTCTTTTTTTTTTCTCAATAGATAAAAATAGATTATAAGTCGATATGTGGGTTATGATTTAAGAACACAATTGAAAATCACTACTAAAAATACGCTTTTCACCTACGGATGATTAGAAATGGATTATATGTTAGTAAAAGTATTAAACTTTTAACTACGAAAATCACAAATGAAATTTTCGTAGGTAAAAGTGGTAACTCTTTACCAACAGATATTCCATGCCAAAAGTTGTGTTTAATATACGTACTATTTACCATCAACATTTTCATAGGTGATATAATTCCACTTTTTTCCCTAAAAATTGTGTCAACCTTTCACCTACAGATTTTTTGTGGGTGAAGAGTAGTTCATATTACCAACCGAATTGTTGTTGCTAATATAAATCAATTTTAATAATTAAAAAATTCAAACACTCTCTTACTGGAATATTCATAAATGAAGAGTAATTAATTTTTCAAAAGAAAAAAAAAAGTCAGCCTTTTCACCAACATAAATTCTATAGGTGAAGATTAATTCATATTATTCAATTCTAATAATTAAAAAATTCAATCATTCACCTACTAAATATATATAGTTGAAGGGTAGTAAAATATAAATAATTATTTATACAATAGTACAATCTCTAAAGTCAAAAGAAAGGTATAATAAACTACAGCTCAATTAAAGGAATTTTTAACCTATATCATAAGTTCACAATAAAGTCTTTGGAGTTACCCTCTATAAATTTGCGGTCCATTAAGTGATTAAACAACTTTTTATGCCTTTCAATTCAGTTGGCTAAAAGTTAATAATAACAACAACAACAACAACAACAACAACAAGAATAATAATAAAATTTTTTTTTTGCCACACTTGCACCTATGCGGCTATTTACAACGCTAATTTTTACCAAATTGTAATGGTAAATATTTACCAACGAAAAGTTGGTTAATAATGGTTAAAATTTTTATCAACAGAATTTTCATTGATAAAAGGTCACACTTTACCAATGGAAAATTCTTCTATAAAATGTTTACCCTTTACCTATGGCGTGATCCATTGGTAACCATCGACCTTCAAATTAACAATGAGTTTGTGATTGCTAATATTTTGTTTGTAAAGAGTAATGCCAACAGATATTGTAATTTCACGAATAGAAATTTCGTGCCTGAAGCCTTTTTTTTTTTGTAGTGGATATAGTTTTTGACATATGCGAATACTTTCATTTTGTCATCAAAGTCTACTTCGATTTCATGGTGAATAGGTAGTATGAGTGAATCATAATGAGCTATTTATATTTGTCCTAGACTGTCGATCTATAGGGGTACTTTGAAAAATCTTAATATTTCCTCTATAGAGGAAACTAGGACGAGCATTTATTCCGTGTTTTATAACACATTGTAATTCTCTTCTTTTGTAAAGTGCATTCCTATAACAAACCAAGTATAGTAGTTCTCACATTATAGAGTTAAATACCTTAAATCGTGTATTATTCTTGCATGTTATATGCATATCATTTATATATTGTTTATGCTATTTAATTCAACCTTAAAATAATTCCTTATATGAGATAATGACATAAGAAAAGTAAATATTTAATTTAACAGAGAAAATCACCCCACGCACCCCACATCCCATTCGTTACACACTAATAAATAAGAGAAAATTACCCAAAAACCTACAGTTATAGACTAATTAACATAAATAAGGTGGGTTAATTTAAATTTCAAATATCAGGTAGTAATTTGAATTTCTTAATTATAATTTATAAATATTTAATTGATCAAAGGTGGTCATTATTTCTAACAACATCTTAATTTTACACATGATACTTTCTCTCTCTTCTACACACGTTCTCTCTCTCTCTCTCTCTCTCTCTCTCTCTCTCATTACACGATCATCTTCGCATTACCCATTCACCAGCGATTTTTTTGTTCATCAAGTTCAATATTTTGGAATCTCAACACTCACACATTTGGCTAATATGTGATCTGTATAAAATGATGTGGGTTTCAATTTAGGGTGTTTCTAATATGTTTTGACCTTTATAAAATGTTATGTATGTATATTTTGGCGTCAGGTTGTTTATATATTTTGAAATCATAGTAATTTATTGTACATTATGATTTGTATAAGAATGGAAGTATCTTATAAAACCAAGCAAATGGTTTCCAAGTAAGATAACAGTTAGCTCTACAACATGTCATCATGAACTTTGTAATGAAATTCAATAATGTACACAAGCAAATACTTGAACATACATGTTTCTCATATTATATGCACTGTAGGGAGATAATTGTTCAGTCAGTCACAGTTGATTAATCAAGTCTTGTTACGGGTAGTTAATCAATCGAACAAACAAGAGATGTGGTTTAACATAAATGGATAATTCTATCGCTTCTGAATTGTTGAATTTTGCATTGTCACTAAACTGTGGTGTGTTGGTGTTGATGATCGACTCATGTTAGAGGCAAAACCTTCTCCAATTAAGAAAAAGTATTTCCAAGAATTAAACACTACACAAGCATGACATAAAAATGATATTTCTATCACTAGATGATGATGCACTTGAATATAATGTGGCTAGATTAGGGATCATTTATCTAATTACCAATTATCTCTTTGCCACATGATACGCCAAGGTAGTGGACGATTACATTTTTTCATTTGCCGATGATTTTGAGACTTTGAATATGTTCCCTTGGGGAAAATATCTCTTTGAATTGACATTATCATGATTGAAGAAGGGTTTTAAGAAAGAAACAAGCCACTATAGGTTGTCCGAGCTTTTCAAGTGCGGCTATATGAGTATGTACCCAACATTGAGGAAAATGTGATATGAAATACAATATGTTTGTGACCAGTAATGTTTTAATGTGATATGCAGTTTTTCATGTGACTTGAATGTTTTGAATTTTTGTTACATGAATGCAATACTACACGTGACTCTCTGTATGTGACCTGTAAGATTATAATGTTACTTGTTTCAATAATGTTACATGCTATATTAATATGACCTAAAACACTTCAATGTGAACTGCGGCGTGAACAGGAATTTCAAATATATCTTATGTGACTTTATGTTCTATAAAATGTGATCAGACTTGTATTACTATCTAAACTAATTTTGTTTCTGTTGTGTGTGTTGCACGATAAATATGCCATATTCAAAGACAAAACTGTCACATGGGAATGTTGAGAGTTTCGAATATCAGGTTGGGAAAAGGGAGTCTACCCCCCATTCATACCAAGGTTAATTCGTTAGGGATAATTTCGTATGTATGTATGCCACAGACATAAGCAAATGTAGAAAATGTTCCACAACCAAAGGTGAATATAGAAGTCACGGATGATGATTTTGTGGTTTCACATCCAAAAGGCAAGAATGGAGTTGTAAGCTCAAGCTCTGTAACTCATACGTGACCTACTCATCATCTTGAATGTTCATGCATTGAAGTAAGTTATTTCTTTGTTAACAAATTGAAGAAGCTTACTAATATACAAACCAAAAAACTACAAAATGTATTAGGATTGTGGCCTATTGAACACAAAGACGGATGTGGAGATATCCAATCTCCAATATTCATGTTGATAACAAAGGATTGAGGTAGTTGAATGATGTCATTCACTCAAAAGGTTTTGAAAGATAGGATGAGTGACATCAGGTCTTCTCTGGAAGCTTTTGTTAGTTCAATTTTTGACATTTTATGTGATAAAGTTCAAAGCTCTTTGGGAAAGGAGATTATGAGGAATAGGTATGTAGCTAAACACCAATGGGTATTTATCGTTCAATGTAATTTTATACCATTTTTATTGAATGCAATTTCGTACTGCTAGAAACAGGAAGAAAAAGTTGAGGACATGGCTTAGAAGAAAGGCAAGGGTTACATGGAATCCGATCCTGGTCATGACATCCCTATTGAATATGATTTTGAAGGTCCTTCATTTGACTTGGTGTTGGCACTACACAATGTCAGACAAAGACCGATGATGCATTTTTGCAAAGAAAAAGGTACAAGAAAAAATCGATAAAATTGCACGCGTGTTACGGTCAATTGAATTTGATAAATAATAAGCGAGATAGATAGTAATATTTAAATTTCTTATTTATAAGTTTCATCTGATTATTCTTACGCTAACTCGTGATCGTTTTTGTATATTAGGCTCAAAAAGTTGTACCTGCACCGGCTTCTTCTGGACTGCTTGTCAAGAGGGCACATTAACCATCAAAAACTTCACAATCCCCATTTATTAGGATTGATGCAAGCCAAGTTATCACTAGAGCAAAATTTGATACAACAAACATTGTTTTCCAAAACTATTTAAATGAAGTGGACGATGCAGATATGATTTTCTTTCAAAATTGGTTTGACAGGGGATACAAGCCCCGAAATAGGTACGTTTAATGTATATTATAAACATTAATGTGACTGAAAGTTGCTAGTGTGATCTTTTATTAAATTTTGTGACTACAATGGGCTGGTCACAAAATAATGTAATTGTAGTCATATTCTTGTTACTTTAATTGAGGATTTCATATTTTGTGTATACAGGTTAAATTCAATGTGACTGATGATGTGATAAGTCCACCATTTATATGTAGGACAATCCCTGTCCATAAAAAAACATGGTGGCATTCTTTGATTGATTATAAGTCTTTATTGAATAACATGATACGATATTTTAACCATTTTTTACGTATGAAATTTTTTTCACATAACTTATGCATGTTACTTTTTACTCATTACAATATTTAGATGCCTGTTTTTATTGCATTACACAACTTGCAAAATTAGGAAATAGTGTGAAGATGAAAGCAACAACCACGGATTGTATCTTTGACATGTTAATAAATCATGTACCAATTTTGTTGAAGACCCTGGCATCGTAAATGAGTTCAAGCTCAAAACCATTAATGGTGAAAGGTTAGCATTTAGTACATCTTGGAGAGAGGTTGAATACATTCTTCTGCCCATCATGCCTACGAATCCAGCTCATTGGATATTAGGACAGTTGGATATTAATAAACGTGTCCTGTATTTCAATTCTAACAACAAAACATACTGAGACAATATGGTTTATGAAGAGGTAGTGCCTATGGTAAAGATACTTTCAGACTTGTTAAAAGTGGTTGGTTTGTGGATCTATAATAATAATAATAATAATAATAATAATAATAATAATAATAATAATAAATGCATTGGGCCCAAAATGTTTTACCACAATGTGCTGGGTTGGAGTAGGGTTAAACACACACACACACACACAAAAGGCTTTGGGCCCAAAATGTTTTACCGCAACGTGCAACGCACCTTGCTAAAAAAGCTTAATGGCAACGTTCAAAGAACGCTGCTAAAATATCTAATGGTAACACGCAGTGCTTGTTGCTTAAAAAAAATAAAAGTAATGCGTACCACGTTTTGCTAAAACTTTAATAGCAACGTGCATTGCACAATGCAAAAAGAAATTCAATGACAATAGACTTTGAACATTGTAAAAGGGTATATTAGCAACATTCCTTATTTTTTTTTTTTTTTTTTTAACTCAATTGAATATTGAACAAATATTTGTATATAGAGTTTATGAAGGAATTATTTTATTTGTTTTTGTTATACTCATTGTAGTAATTGTGTGATGTTTGGTAAACAAAATATATATTGCACGTGTTTGAATAGTTTTTGTCAATTACAAACATTTCACAACTTGTCACATTCAGACATATGTGCTATACATGTTGAAACAATTAGATCACAAACAGTCACAATTAGTCAAAAATTTTCACCAACAGGTCACATGCAATAATAATCCGATAATAACGATTTGTTTACAAATATACAACTTGTATTCCTAATTCATTGAAATTAATCGATCACGTGAGGTCACAATATGCACATATAATCACAAATGGTTGCAACATCAGAAACAAAGTAGAAGTATATAACTAATAAAATATACCCTAAAAGAACCTGTCAAAACATGAAATGCTAAACTAAATATGTTCATAGATAGCACAAAATAAACCTTTCAATATGTGTCAATCAATATCATGTTTTACAACTTATAAATAATAAAGTCACAATGAAAGAATTTAAAATTATAATCCAAAAACACATAGGTGACAAATCAACAATTAAATGGGGCTGAAACTACAAAGAGTATCGTCATGTTTAACATATTACAATAAGCTATGTGAAATGGTTTGGTTGTTTATTTGCTTTCAATTTTTGTTGGACTTGGTTAAGTAGCACCGATTCCTTGCAAGTTCTATGATTGGGTCCGAATTTACTACATCTTCCACATTTCACAATTTATGATCCCTCACGCTCTAACTTCTTCGATGTCTTAGTAGGACGACCATGACATCTTTTTTGATTTGGGACAAGCACAGCTATGCTCTTCACATCGTCTGGTAAAATTCACTATGCTTTATTACCTACAGGCATAATCGTCTCTTTGTAGGTATTCACATATCTATCCGTTGTATAATAATTTGAGTAGAAATCATACACATCAAGCTTCAATGTTGTAAATGATGTTAGTACGTGTGGACACTGAAGTTGATCTACTTGAAACAATCTACAACTGCATATGCGTTGAGTAATATCAATTATATATGATGAAAAATCATTTCACGCTTGAAACAAAGTGTGACTTGCTGGAAAACCTGAAATTAAATAAATCAGTTAATATTGTGAATTCAAGAGGGCTATAGTTATAAATGTGACCATCATAATTCTATGTATTGAACATTGTAATTACCTTCAGATTTCGCACATCATGGCCCATTTCTCTCAAAAGCTTTTCATTTATTGTTACAATCTTTATGAAAGTGCTATGTGCATTGTCCATATTCTTGCAAAACTAAGATTGGACCATTTTCCTAACGACACAAGAAGCGCTTCAATAGGTTGATTTTTGGCCGCCTTTGTGACTGCATTTACAGATTCAATTATGTTCGAAATCGTGGTAGAGTATTGATTTGTTGGCATGTGCAATCTGGACCATATTTCATATCCAATTTCCAACTACAAAATAAATTTAGTTCATCCATATTATAATAAAACAACGTAGCAACATGTCACAATAAATGAAATATAGTTTATACATTAAACAGGCATGATCACAGATAGTCACACTAAATAATATTACAGAACAAGTCATAGACAATCACAATATAAGTTATAGACAGCCACGTACAAAATATCCTATGATCTCTTTATCGACATAGTCCAATTGTTGTATTTGTTATTCAATTTCATCAACTAGATATGCTCGTATAGCAACATTGAATGCATATGTGACGTTATGACCTGATTTTGAGTAATGGGTCTTCAAATTTTTAAACAAATGGTACGAACAAATCTTGTGTATTGCCTCTGGATATACGAATTCAATGATATTTCTTATGCTATTGTATCTATCAGATACTATACATAATCTGTCTCTCGATCCATATGCCCTTTTCAACATCTTAAGAAATCATCTCCATGACTTATTATTTTCATTGTCCCCAATCTCAAAAGCTAGTATGAAAATGTTGTTATTTGCATCTTGCGTACAAGTCGTGAAGAGTGTACCCTCGTAGTGACCATTTAAATATGTGTCATCAAGTACAATGACTGGCCTACAATAATTTCGGCTGACAATCGATCCACTCAAAGCCATAAAACAATATTTAAATCTATTCAAATGATCTATTTCTACTCTTGTGACGGTCTCCATATTCATCAGTTAGTATTTTGAATTCAAGAGGGTTATAGTTAAATAAACCTGAAATTAAATAAATCAATTAGTATTGTGATTTCAAGGGGGTTATAGTTATAAATATGACCATCATAATTTTATGTATTGAACATTGTAATTACCTTCAGATTTCGCACATCATGGCCCATTTCTCTCAAAAGCTTTTCGTTTATTGTTGCAATATTTGTGAAAGTGCTATGTGCATTGTTCCTATTCTTGCAAAACTAAGATTGGACCATTTTCCTAATGACATAAGAAGCGCTTCAATAGGTTGATTTTTGGCCACCTTTGTGACTGCATTTACAGATTCAATTATGTTCGAAATCGTGGTAGAGTATTGATTTGTTGGCATGTGCAATCTGGACCATATTTCATATCCAATTTCCAACTACAAAATAAATTTAGTTCATCCATATTATAATAAAACAATGTAGCAACATGTCATAATAAATGAAATATAGTTTATACATTAAACAGGCATAATCACATATAGTCACACTAAATAATATTACAGAACAAGTCACGGGCAATCACAATATAAGTTATGGACAGCCACATACCAAATATCCTATGATCTCTTTATCGACAGAGTCCAATTGTTGTATTTGTTATTCAATTTCATCTACTATATATGCTCGTATAGTAGCATTGAATGCATGTGTGATATTATGACCTGATTTTAAATAATGGGTCTTCAAATTTTTAAGCAAATGGTACGAACAAATCCTGTGTATTACCTTTGCATATACGAATTCAATGACATTTCTTATGCTATTGTGTCTATCAAATAATACACATAATCTGTCTGTCGATCCATATGAGCTTTTCAACATCTTAAGGAATCATTTTCATGACTTATTATTTTCATTGTCCCTAATCTCAAAAGCTAGTATGAAAATGTTGTTATTTGCATCTCGCGTACAAGTCGTGAAGAGTGTACCCTCGTAGTGACCATTTAAATATGTGCCATCAAGTACAATGATTGGCCTATAATAATTTCAACTAGCAATCGATCGACTGAAAGCCATAAAACAATATTTATATCTATCCAAATGATCTATTTCTACTCTTGTGACAGTCTCCATGTTCACCTGTTCTAGCATAAAGGAATAAGAAGGCAGCAGCTGAAACAATGTCGTTGGATCACCTCTAATCAATTTTAATGTCTGTTCACGTGACATCCATGCCTTTATGTAATTCACTAATACTCCATATTTTATAACATGTTATTTGAGATATCATTAGGAGTGTATTGGACGTGAAGAAGTGTGTTTGTACCTGATGCAGTTTGACACCATTGAGCTAGATACTTATCGATGGGATCCTAAAATAATGTTTATCGAGCATGTGTGACCATTACAAATTTTCCCGATTTTAAACATTTTCGTCTCTCCTAAGCATGAAGATCAAAATATCTACTTGCAATCGTCATGTGAACACTTTATCACGCACTCCTTCACGTCCGATCTTAACACCTTATATTTAAATTTGTTTTATATGGCATAAAATGCCAAGCTCATTTTCAATATTTTCTTGTTGCAAAAAACATTTCCCTCCACTACTTCTCTAACATTTGCTTCAGATACAAATGTCACATTTTCTTTAATGTTTCCTTTCTCAACAGTCATAACTGAGTTACAAATATCCTAAGCTATTTGTTTTAAAGAAAACACATTAGCTGATGACTCAACAAAAGTAGTCGATGACTCTGGGCATTGCAATGTACATGTTGACTACCATAAATCTGTAGTGATAACATCAATTGTAATAGGATAATTTGATACTATCCCATTCAAAGATTTTAGCCTCAAATACGTTGAGACATTATTATTGTTAGTATTCGGACTAGAGGTAAGAAGAATTCAAGAATATGTTAGTCTCACAGCTACTTCTGCATGATTAAGCGCCAATTCTAAAATAACTAGCTCAACTAATTCATCATACTTGTACGTATCATTCACTATTATAAATGACATGTGACCTCCGTATAACAAGCAAACGTACAAAATCGCCATCCCTGTTCACACACAAATAACAGCATGTCACATTTCATTCATTAAAATTAGGAAATATTCAGATGCAATGACATTGATCACCATAGACCACAGATGAAGAAGTCACAGATAGATCAATACAGGCCACATAGGGTCAGAGGAGTCAATTTTCAATGCAAAGACATTAATCACAAATTAAACTAATTTTATTTATGAACTGTCAAGATATTTAACACGTCACAATCTATTTAATTTAGTAGTCACAACTAGTCGCAGTTAACAGAAACATGTATTAATGTGAATAAATCACATAAATAGTTACATATAGTCACAAATCAGCGCGTTCATAATTGTAAATTGAAAATAAAAATTGCATACTATTAATGGTTAACGAGAGAACACATGTCACATACTGGGCAAATAGAGCTTATTTTTAACAGGGAGAAATCTCTAATCATGATTAGATAAATGTTTCATTAGATTGAAATCTTTAATGTCTTCAAAATCATAAGCTTATATTAAGTTATTATAAGTTTACCTTCAAAATCAGATCACAGAACTTCGAGTTTTGCTTCGTGTAAATTCAATTCTTCTATAGTCGAGTTTCAACTTCTCCAAAACAATGAAAATTAGAAGTATGTCAATGAGATTGTGATGTTATTGATTGATTGTAGCTTGAAATCGAGGATTAACGATAAAATTTTCATGATTTTGGAGAGTTTTCACGATCAAAGAACTTCATTTTTTGTGTAGGGAAAATACAATTCCTCCATATTTGAGCTTCGACTTCTCCAGAGCAATGAAAATCAGAAGCATGTTGACGGGGATTGTGACTTTATTGATTGATTGTAACTTCATTGAGGAATGAGGGTGAAATTTTTGTGATTTTGGAGTGTTTCGGCGAGATCTTGTGTAGAGAGAAAAAAATCGATTTTGATAATGTGAAGAAAGTGATAAATATATTTAAATATAGTATATTAGTTAATTTGTAGAAGATATCAATATTTTTTTTTAATCTAGATTTAGAGTATATTATGGGGGTATTTGATAGACATTTTTAGTACAAATACATTTTAGAATAGTAAATTGATGTGAAAAATGTGGTTGAGAAATAAGGAAATTTTTTTAATTTACGTGTAATATTATTTTAATAAAGAATGTGTGATTGAAAAAAAGAGAGAGAAAAATACATTTTGAAAAAAATCACTACCAAACAGGACCATGTATATTATATAATTTTATATTTTATAATTTTAATTTATCTCTTGATTTATGAAAGATTTTACAGNAGAAAAAAATCGATTTTGATAATGTGAAGAAAGTGATAAATATATTTAAATATAGTATATTAGTTAATTTGTAGAAGATATCAGTATTTTTTTTTAATCTAGATTTAGAGTATATTATGGGGGTATTTGATAGACATTTTTAGTAAAAATGCATTTTAGAATAGTAAATTGATGTGAAAAATGTGGTTGAGAAATAAGGAAATTTTTTTAATTTACGTGTAATATTATTTTAATAAAGAATGTGTGATTGAAAAAAAGAGAGAGAAAAATATATTTTGAAAAAAATGACTACCAAACAGGACCATGTATATTATATAATTTTATATTTTATAATTTTAATTTATCTCTTGATTTATGAAAGATTTTACAGAATTTGTCAATTGAAATATATTTTTATAACGTAGTAGTTATGTGTTTTTCCCCACTAATAAAGCACATGGTACCGCCCACATGCATTCTCAAACATTTCTTTTACTGCTTTTTAAAACCACTTGCAAGAAAGCAGAAGCTTTTTCTCTTCTGAAAATACCATTTCCGTTCTTCACCTTCCTTCTTCATCCATGGATACTGCTAAATGGCCTGAGGTAATTAGATCCATAACCCTTTTTTTGGTGATCCCTTGATTTTGTGTCTTAATTTTCTTCAGCTATTTCTTTTTATCATATTTGTATATATGCTCTTCTAAAAATTGACATTTTAATTTTAATTTTAATTTTTTTTTAATTCTAAAGCTTGATTTCAAATTATGTACTTTATCTATTGCTTTTGTGGTAGACTGAGAAAAGATTAAATTTCTTAATCTACTTATTTCTTCTTCACTTTTCTTGTTTTGTTTCTGTTCATGATCTTTAAAAAGGTGTAAAGCACCTGACTTTGTTTGTTTGTTTCCTTCCTGTTTGTATATGTTTTTGCTCTGAAATTGTGGGAGTTAGTTTTCCTATTTGTTTGTTCTTGAAGCAAAATTTTATACTTTTTGATGATATTTATTTTTGGGTTTTTAGGATATAGTGATGAAACAGATGGAAGAGATAGTAACATGTCCAAAACCTTCTTTAGAAAGGAAAAGGCCTCAGAAAGAACAAGCTGTGAATTGTCCAAGGTGCAATTCAACAAATACAAAGTTTTGCTATTACAACAATTACAGTCTCTCTCAGCCAAGGTATTTTTGCAAGACATGCAGAAGATATTGGACAGAAGGTGGATCTTTAAGAAATATTCCTGTTGGAGGGGGTTCAAGAAAGAACAGAAGATCACATAATTCTGCTAATTCTTCTTCAATTTCACCAAAAAATGTCCCTGATCTAGTTTTACAAAACCCTAAAATCCACGATAACCATGAACTCAACTTGGGATTTTCGACCCAGAATGATTTCAAGGCTATAAATGAACTGATTCAAGTTCCCAACTTTGATATTAATGGGAACAAGGAATTAAACAATCGTTCTTCTTCTTCACCTTCATCTCACCTTTCAGCTATGGAGCTCTTGACTGGAATTTCAACATCAAGTGGCTTAAATTCCTTCGCCCCAATGCTAATTACCGATCCAAATATAGTCTACTCATCGGGGTTTCCTTCGTTGCCAGATTATAATCAATTTAAACCCTCTTTGAACTTTTCTTTGGATGGAAATATTGGGACTAGTACTGCATATGGGAGTTTCCAGGGAGCGCAAGAGACAAATGTGAAGGTTCCTTTTCCATTTGAAGATTTGAAGCAGGACCCAAGCACCAAAAATACAACTGATCATGCTGAGCAAAATAGAGATCAACATGGAGATTCAACTGGATATTGGAATGGAATGACAGGAGGGCCATGGTAAAAGAACTGAGTATACAATTATCCAGGAACTATTTTTATTCTTCTTTTTTTTTTTTTAATAGTGTTTTGAACTGGGTTACTTGTTTGAATATTGCAAACAACTGCTAACTCATATAGTACAAGGGTTTCTTTTCCCTCTTTTCCATGTTCAAGTCAATAATTATCGTTACTGTCTGATCATGATGGGAGTTTGAAGCTTGTTTAGGTATTCGCTTCAGTTTAAGGTGCTATTTGGGATACTATGTATTGATAGAAGAAAAGATGATGAAAGAATTTAAGCCAGCCCATATTTTTGAAGGGCAAAATCAGCCATAATACTTTTATCCTGATATTAGAGGCAAAAGAAGCAAATTTTTATTTCATAATTTGTTGCCTGGTAAAACAATCATGTATGCATCTAACTTTGTATTGAGCTTTGCTATGAAATGTTCTTCTCTTGTTTATGTATTTGGGATGAAGTTAATGAACATGCGACCCGCAAGTAAGCGTCAGTGTAGTTTAATTCTTTTGCTGATTTGTAAACTAGTATTTGTTTTCAGTACAAGAAGATGTCTTCAGGACAAGTGGCAAGTACATTGGACTGGAGTGAGATGAAGAGATAGGGTATATATTTCCCGGTTTGTATCAAAACAGTTCTAGTTCTACATAAACAGAGCACGTTTAGTAAACAGTACCATTAGTATAGTGTTTAGTTTACCTTACCAAACCTATCGGCAGGACCGCCCTTACTTAATCCTGCTTGTGTGTCCAAACAGAGTGAAGACCAATTCAATGGCTAATGGATATTTTACCTAATCTAACTTGTATGTCCGAACAGTACTGTGAGGACTAATTCAATCAGTGATGATTAGGTCCCCCATGCCATGCCCATCTCTCCATTTTTTTTTTCTTCTGCATTCGATTTGAGAGATGAGATTGAGAAATACCTGACAAACTACCGACTTTAGTCATTCTTGGGTCCCACAAACATTCCCCTAGGCTAGTGCGCTCAAGAATTATTTCCACCCCACTTAATCAATATCCGAAAATTCATCTAGATCTAGACCCCAAGATTTGTTTATGCACATGATTTGCTGTAAACCACTGAGTGCCTTGTGCATAATTACAGTGGAGCACCACCAGTGGCAGTCCATAAAAGGTCTATTGTGGTGGCGAAATTTAGGATATTGTAAAGAAAAAATTTGAGTGAAAAAAAAAACGAATTTTAAGGAATTGAATTACCTAAAAATTATTTTCATGAGAATTGGAAATTATTGTGTTTGATTGGTATAATTTTCCACGTGAAAAATATTAAAATAAAAGTGTTTTTTTTTTGTGTTCGTTTGACTTTGTTTTACATGAAAATTGTCGATTAAAGTGATTGAATTTATTGGTATTGGGGATGAAATTTATTTTCATTGTCAAACCAAAAAAATAATAATAATAACAATGAAGAAAATCATTTATCTTTTGGTGTTCGTTTGACTTTATTTTACATAAAAAATTTCGATTAAAGAGAAATATTTTTTTATTTTCATTGCCAAAAAAAAAAAAAGAGTCAATAGTAACTGGGAAAATCGGACAAAAACAAGAAAAATACAATTCTCAAGAAATCCAAGAATTCCTATTCTATGGAAAATAAATCACAATCAGACACACCAAAGTTAGAAAATGCCATCCAAATTCCATTTTCGATGAAAATAAATTGCCAATCAAACGGTGCCTTCGAGTAATATTATTTATCAATAACAATGAGGCCATCGTTTGATAAATAATAACACTGTTGTTGATATACGTATCGGTGATCTCTTGTCTAATGAATAAAGATGAAATAACGTTATTAATCTAATAGTATTAGAGTTCATGATCATCTATATGTGTTCAATAAATATCACAACTCTGTAGACCAATGTAAGAGTGACTATCCTGTGCTATTTATAAAGTGGTGAAAATAAATACTAAACAGCAATTTTTCCAAAATTAGGGGTCTGCAGTTTTTTTCGTCAATTTTATGTCTACTTGTCGTAAGTTACATGTTGATTGGCTGATGTATATGGAAGCACTGTAGTGAACACCGAGTATGTGTTATAGAAGTTAGATATTTTTTAAATAAAAACAAAATCCTTTAATAAAATAAGAAGCAATAGGCCTTGTACGAGGTTTTAGCTATAAAGAGGAAGTCACTTAAACTTTTTACGGTGGTCAAAAGCATTCCAAATTTAAAAGAAAAGAAAAGTTATTATGTCCAATCTCGAGCTCCCCTTTATGCTATCAATAGTGATCAATATAAATGGGAGTTTATTAAAGTCATTGAATTTGAAAGTTGACGTCGAAATTTGTTCGAGTTAATTTCGAATCAACTTTAAGAAAGAGGGGCCATTCGAAGATAATAGCGGGTAAATTCCTTTAAAGTTTTTCTTTGTTTTTGCGTACTGAGTTTGTTGTATTTTTCTTTCTATTCTTTCATTATTTATATATGGTTCCCAGCCAAAATTACATCAAATAAGTCAAATCAGCTACAGTGTCGAGTTCGAAAGTCGGGTTGCTGAATTCTTTGGTGATTGGACGATGAGGTTGGTGACCATGTGCCAATGTTTCCTTGAGTAATGATAACCTGTGAAGAATTGAAGATTTCGGACCTTGGATTGGTAGCTTTGGG